>NW_027441509.1:212500-217500 GCF_964195595.1 Calonectris borealis | reverse complement strand
ATAGAAAAAAATTTAAAAAGAATGTGACACAGGACAGACAGGAAATAATAAAGGAATAAGGTTAGACATCTTGATAAAAATAGACAGCAAAAAAATGTTAAAAGTGACAATGTAGAAGACAGATAAGAAAAAAGCAAATAATAGAGACATAAAAATACATACAAGTGACCATAGAAACAAAAATTCAAAAGTGAAGTTAAGAAAAAAAATATTAAAAAGCAAAAAACCTAATTAGACAGAGACATAAAAAGAAAACTCTAAAAGCAACCAGGTACGGGACAGACTAGAATGAATTAAAAAAAAAAGAGACAGCAAACTGGATAAAAATGCACAAGGAAAGAAAATTTAAAAGTAGGACAGATAGGAAACAATGAAAAATCAGACAGAGACATCTTGATAAAAGTAGACATGGAACAAAAATTGTAAAAGCGATGGGATACAAGAAACAGGGAAAAAATACAAAATAGGGACAGAAAATTATATTAAAGTACACTAGAAACAAAAATTCAAACCAAAAAGAACTATGAGAGTCAAAAAATTAAAATTTTTTAGTTAAACTAGGTGAAAGTAGACATAGAAAGGAAATTTAAAAAGCAACATGGTTCGTGACATACAGGAAAGAATTCAGAAATAGAAACAGGAACTGGATAAAAGTAGACATAGATGATTTTAAAAGCGCCAGGATTAAGGAAATAAAGGAAAAAAATAACGAATAGGGACGGCGAACTAAAACGGAGACATATAAAGTAAATGAAAAACTGTTGCAGCATACATGCACAGCCTTTATCATAACAGGGCAGCCCTACCATCTCTCTCCATTCATTGCACCCCTCTCCCCCTGCCTCTCTCCTTTACCTCTCTTATATCTTCCTTCTGGCAATGATCACATGTCTGCTCACAATTCCCTTCACCTGTTTCTGTTCTTGAATCAGCTGGTACTCATTAGGCCACCTCTTAATTCTTCTCCACAAAAAACCATCAGGCTACACAACAGACAAGAACAAATTAAACAACAGGGATGGGAGTTTGATAAAAGTAGACATAGAAAGAAAATTTAAAGCGCGATGGTAGTAAGGAAAGACAAGAAACAATTAAAAAATAAAGAGCATGAACAGGATAACAGTAGTCAAAGAAAGGGCATTTAAAAAAAGAGGATTAAGAAAGAAAAATTTGAAAAATAAGGACAACGAACAAAAATGCAGACAAAAAGAAAATTTGAAAAGCAAAGGCGTAAAAGACAGACAAGAAAAAAAATAAAATTCAGACAGCGAACTGGACAAAAGGAGATGCAGAAAATATCAAAAGCAACAGGGATTAAGGAAGTAAAGAAAAAAAGATAATGGCGGTGAACTAAATAAACAAACATAGAAAGTAAATTTTAAAAGCGATGGGGATTGAGAAGAAAAGATTAAAAAGTATAGACAGAAAATGAAAAAAAACGTACATGTAAAAAAACTTTAAAAGATTAAGAGAGGAAAATATGAAAAAACAGGGACGGCAAACAAAAAACGGAGACATAGCAAGTACATTTTAAAAGCGAGGGGGTACGTGACAGACAGGAAAGCAATAAAATATAGGGATAGGGAGCGTGATAAAAGTAGACATAAAAACAAAATTTGAAAATCGAAGGAATTAACAGAGAAAAGAACTAAAAAAAATAGGAACAGCAAACTAAATAAGCCAAGACGCAGACAGAAAATTTAAAAAACAAGGGCATTAAGGAAACAAGAGAAATAAGAAACAATACAGACAACGATCTCGATAAAATCAGACATAGAAAGAAAATTTAAAAGCAACATGTTAAACGAGAGACAGGAAAGAAATAAAAAATAAGGATAGGCCTGTTGATAAAAGAGGTCACGGAAAGAAAATGTAAAAAGCAATGACATACAGGACAGAGAGGAAAAACTTTCAAATAGGATCACCAAAGTAGATAAAAGTAGACATAGAAACAAAGATTTACAAGCCAAGGATTAAGAAACGAAAAGATGAAAAAATAGGGACACTGAACTAGAACAGAGACATAAACCAAAATTTTAAATAAGGCAGCACTAAGGAAGGACAAGAATTAATTCAAAACTAAAGACATCAAACAGCATAAAAGTAGACATGGAACATTTTAAAAGCAACAAGGACTATGAGAAGTTAAAAAAAAAATTAAACAACAGGGAGAACAAACTAAATAAACAGAGACATAAAAAGTAAATTTTTTAAAGTGACAGGGTACATGACAGGCAGGAAACATAAAAATCAGGGATAGGAAGCTTCACAAAAGCAGGCATACAAGGAAAATTTTAAAAACGATGAGGTACGGGACAGATAGGAAAAAAAACTGAAAACAGAGACAGCAAAGTAGATAACAGTAGACATTGAATCAACATTTTAAAAGCCAAGGGATTAAGGGAGGAAAGAATTAAACAATATTGGTAGCAAATGAAAATGCAGAGATAGAAAGAATTTTAAAAGCGAGAGCGCTAGGGAAAGACAAGAAATAATGAAGAAAGTAAAACAGTGAATGGAATAGGGGTACAAAGAAGGAAAAATTAAGGAGATGAGGAAAAAATTAAAAAATAGCAACAGCAAACTAAAACAGAGACGTAGAAAGAAAATTTTAAAAGTCATGGCAATAAGTAAAGCAAAAGAAAACAATTTGAGAATCAAGACAACGAACAAGACAAAAGTAGAAAATTTTTCAAGCCGATGGATTAAGAGAGGAAAGAACTAAAAAATAGCGGCAGTGAACTAAAAGACATACATAGACAAAAACTTTTCAAAGCGACAGTACTAAGGAAAGACAAGAAATCATTAAAAATTCAAGACAGGGAACAGCATAAAAGTAGACATAGAAAGAAAACTTAAAAAACAACAAGCATTACGGAAATAAAGGAAAAAAATTATGAAATAGGTACAGCAAACTAAAACAGATGTAGAAAGAAAATATAAAACCGAGGGCACTAATGAAAGACAAGCAATAACTAAAAATAAATACATCAAAGGGAAAAAGGTAGACATAGAACATTTAAAAAGCGAGGGGCATTAGGGAAATAAAGGGAAAAATTAAAAAGTAGCAACACCTAAGTAAGCCAGAGATGCAGAAAGAAAATTTACAAAGCGAAGACACTACTAAAGACAAGAAATTGTTAAAAAATAAATACAGCGACCCAAATAAAAGCAGACAAAATTTTAAAAGCGAGGTTGATAAAAAAAATAATGAAAAAATTAATAAATTGTGACAGCCAACTAAAACGGAGCCATAGAAAGAAAATACAAAAAGCAATGGCACGAAAGAAAGAAAACAACAAAGGGAATAAAAGTAGGCATAGAAAGAACATTTAAGAAGTGATAGGCATTAGGGAAATAAAGGAAAAAATTATGAAATAGGGACACCAAACTCAAACAGAGACATGAAAAGAAAATTTTAAAAGTGACCGCACTAAGAAAACACAAGAAATAAATAAAAAAAAGACAGCAAATGGAATAAAAGCAGAGAGAAAATTTTAAAAGCAACAGAGATTAAGAAAATGAGAAAAAATTAGAAAGTAGCGACGGCAAACTAAAACAGAGACATAGAAAGAAAATATATAAAGCAAAGAAATTAAGAACAGAGAGGAAAAAAAATAGGGTCAGCAAACTAAATAAATGGAGACATTGAAACAAAATTTAAAAAGTGATGAAGTAGAGGGAAGAAATTAAAAACACGAACAGGAAACTGGATAACTGGAGTCAGGGAGAGAAAATTTAGAAAGCAACGGGATGCTGGCCGTATGGGTAAGGAGTTAAATATCGGGAGAGGGAGCAACAGGGAAAAGACATTGGAAGACAACAGGGTACAGAGCACAGGGAGTCACTGAAAACAGAGATGGGTCATGCTGAATAGAGGGAGACCTAGAAATGCAATTTGCACAAACAATGGGGAAGAAGGCAGCATGGAAAAAATGAAATAATAGCAGGTGGGGAGCTGGAAATGTAGAAGGCGACGGTGTACAGAACAGTACTGACAAAAGAGCAAAAAGCTTTAGGGAGCTGGGCAGCTGGAAAGGTAGACGGAGGCAGGGATGAGCAAGGAGGTAGGCAGAGGTCTGGAGAAGCACCGCAGGGATGGGCCCTCACACACAAGATGGGACGCACAACTCACCGCAGCTGCTGGAGACCGGCAGGAGACCTTTACTGCCCTGAGACTTCTCTCTCTGCCCTTGTCCCTTCCTCCTCCGCAGTGCCAGCTGCCTGAGCCTCACCCACCTAAGAGCAGGGGCCGGAGCACTCCTCTCCTATGAGGCTTCCCAGACTCATGGCAGCTCACACATGCGGCCAACAGAGGCACTGAGCTCCTGGCGCAGTGTGTTGGTGGCGTGCTCTGTCAGGGATCGCTGGGAGAGATCCTTCCTCGCTGTGGGGATGGGCTGTTCCTTGCTGGAGACAACTGCCTGCAGAAGCCTCTTCGTTTCACTCTTCGGCCGGGTGCTGCAGGCAAGCGTGCCCAGGCAGCCCCCTCGCCAGCTAGAGCCCTTTAGCATAGCAGGGCCAGCCTCAGCCTCACAGGGACCACAGGGAGCTGCCCTGACCCATCCCCACCTGCAGCCTTTTTAAACCCCTGGCCCAGCCCCATTCTCACCTGATGGGTCCCACCTGGGCGGCCCCAGCCCACAGCTGGAGCCCATCGGGAAGAGGGGCCATGGCCCCAACCCCACAGCACATCACCCCTTCCCCTGGACCCAACCACAGCCACTTGCCCAGAGCCCAGCGGCCGGAAACACACCCAGGAGCACAAAGGAGGCAGCAAAGGTTTGTTTCTTTACACACATCAAAAATTTCGACACCGAGTTGGCTCCAAGTCTCAGAACCCAAAGGCAGCAGGACAGAGAGAAAAGAGGGAAGAAGAAAGCAGGAGGAAGGAAGGTAGACAACAGGTATGGGACAGCGAGCCAAAAAATGGGATACAGGGAACAAGAGAGGGTCGGGGAACCGCACACGGGTGATGAGAGAGACAGAAATGGAGTGCA
>NW_027441509.1:205000-207500 GCF_964195595.1 Calonectris borealis | reverse complement strand
GCGGCCCCGACGGGACGAGGGTCCGCCCAGCGGGCGCTCCGGGAGCGGGGAGCTTCGGAGCGCTCCCCGAGTCTCGATTTAGGGGGACGAAGGCCCTTGGGCCGACGGCGCCGGGCGGCGGCGAACCGCTTCCCCGGCCCGAGGCCGCGCGCGGGCCTGCGAGGCACCCCAGCCGCGCCGCTGCAGCCGCCGCCTCCCCACCCCGGGGAGGGGGGGGGAGGGGGGGCGGCCCAGCCGGCGATTGATCGTCAAGCGACGCTCAGACAGGCGTAGCCCCGGGAGGAACCCGGGGCCGCAAGTGCGTTCGAAGTGTCGATGATCAATGTGTCCTGCAATTCACATTAATTCTCGCAGCTAGCTGCGTTCTTCATCGACGCACGAGCCGAGTGATCCACCGCTAAGAGTTGTCTGCCTTTCGGCACCGCCCCGCGCGCGCGGGGGGGCCGGGACCGCTCGCCAGCAGCGGCCCCTCTCGGAGGACGGCCCACCGCCCGCCCGCCCGCCGGCCCGCCCCCCCCGCCCGCGCGGAGGGGGCCGCGGCGCGGCGCCACGGGCCGCGGCGGAGAGGCCTCGCCTCGCCTGACCGTACGAGCACACCCAGCGGAAGGGAAAAAGGGAACGGGAAAAAACCCCGAACGGCAAGGGCGGGGAGCCCGCGCTCCCGACTCGACCCACAGCGGGCAGACGCCCCTCGCGCGTTTCGGAGGCGGCCCAGGCGCCCGGGCTCGGCCCGGCCTCCGCACGGAGGCGGCGACGCGCCCGGCCGCGCCGCCCGCCCGCCTCGCTCGGGACAACGGATGCTGCTGCCGGGCGGCAGCAGCAGGGCGCCCCGCCGGACCCCCGCGCGCGCGCGCCTCCGCCCACAACCTGCGCCGCGCTACGACAGCCGGCTCCCCTTCCCGCGGCTCGCCCCGCCGGCGCCTCCGCGGCTCCGCCGCCGGCCGCGCCGGAGGCGGCGACCGCCGGAGCCCGAGCCGGCGACGCGGCACGCCGCCCGCGGCCCGCCGGACGGCGCCCGCCGCCGCGCCGGCGCGGCCGCCCGCCCGGAACCGCCGCCGCCGCCGCCCCCCGCCTCGGCCCCCTTCCGCGGGCACGCGCCAGGCGACGAGGCGGACGGCGCTAAGGCGGGGGCGGCGCCCGCTCTCCCCGTTTCCACGCGGAGACCGGGAGTGGGACGCCCCCGCCCGCGCGCCCGCCCGCCCGGCGCGGCCGGGAAGGGCGGCGGGGAAGCGACGGGCGGGGCCCGGGCCGGGACAGCCGCGGCCGGCGGCGGGCGCCCTCCGGCCGGCCGACACGCCGAGCGGCGCCGCCGCCGCTCGGCCGGGGTGCCGCCCTCGCCGGCGGCCGGCGGCGCGGGACCGCCGAGCGCTCGCCGGGGGGCGAGGGGGAGGGAGCGGAGCGCAGCGCGCCGCAGCGCTGCGACGGGGCGGGGCGCGGCGGCCCGGCGGCCGCCGGGCGAGCCCCCGCCGCGGGGGCTCGCCGCCCCCTCGGCGGAGAGCCCGCGCTCCCGCCGAGGGGGGTCCACCCGTTTCGAGGCAGGCGGGCCGGCCGCGGCCGACCGCGCCGCGGTCTCCTCCGCCGAGACCGGACCGCGGAGAGGGGGGGGCAGCGGGACCCCTCCCCGGCACGGCTGCCCGCGCGACGGGCACGGGCGGCGCCCAGCCAGGGGCTCTGCGGGAGCGACTCCCGCCCCTGGAGGCGCCACCGCCCGGCCGCCCCGCGGGTCGCATCGAGCCGCCCGCGTCTTTAAACCGCCGCCCGGCTCCGCGGCCTTCGACCCCCGGCGCTCGCCGAGGGAGGGCCGCCGAGGCGCGGACGCTAGGTACCTGGCCCTGGGGTGAGGGAAACGACCTGCAGGCCCCGCGGGGGTGCCTCCCCCGCTGCCGCCCTCGGGGGAGCGTCCGCCCGCGGGGGCGCGCCCGACGTCCGCCGCCACCGCCTCGTCCTCCTGCCCGGGGCCCGGGGTTTCCCTCAGTAGCCCGGCGCTGCGCCCGGGAGGAGAGCCGTGGCTCGGGCCGCCCGCCGGCGCGGGACGCGACCCGGCAAGGGCCTCGCCCGCCCAAGGCGGCGTCGGCGGCGGAGCCCCCCGCCCCGAGCTCCCCCCCCCGCACCGCGGGGGTGGGGGAGGGGAGAGGCGGGGGGGCGCCGCCGAAGGCACCGCCCGGCGCCGCGCGCCCGCCCGGAACGCCCGGAGGCCTCGCCCTGCGCGGCCGGCCGGCCGGGCGGGCCGCTCCGCAGCGGCCCGCCCCGGTGCGGGGAGGGTCGGGGGAGCCGCCCCCCCCGACCCCGAAGGCCCTCTTGCTCTCTCGCACGCTCGCGCCTGCCGCCCCGTCGTCGCCGCTCGCCGCTCCCTCCCGGCTGCCCGCGCGGGCTCGGCCGGCGGGGGCTCGTCGCACCCCGCGCCGGCAGCCCCCGCTTCTCGCGCGCTGCCGCCCGCGCTCCGAGACCGGGGGGGGCGCCCTCTTCGCCCCGGGGGCCGCGTCCCCCGCCCCTCCCCGGC
>NW_027441509.1:195000-200000 GCF_964195595.1 Calonectris borealis | reverse complement strand
GCCCGCCTGACACCACCAGCTGCCCGCGGAGGGCTCGCACCGGTGAAAACGGGACGCCGCCGCCCCGCCTGCGCCGTCAGTTGGGCCCTCGGGGGGCCGGGGGGGGGAAGCCGCGGCAGGCTCGGCACCCCCCGGCCGTCTGCGTTCGGCTGGCCGGGAGCCGGCCGCCGCTCTCTCCGCCCGCTTCGCGGGCTCCAGCTTAAGGCTGGCACAAAGGGACGAGGTGCCGCCAACCTCGGTCGTCCCACCAACCGGGCCCTCTGGAGCCGGGAGTAAGCCGCGGCAGGCTCGACGCCCCCCGGCCGTCTGCCTCCGGCAGTGACCTTCACCATCACTGGGCCCCGGCTGGGTGCGTTCGAGTCTTTGCCCTGCCCTGCGGGATCCGGCCTTATGCCTCGTGCCGGTCGGCAACGGCCGCCGGAGCCGGCCGCCGGCTCCGGCTCTCCGCAGCTCCCGACCCCTCGGACACGCTGGGCTGGCTTGTCGGGCAAGCGCTGGGAGATGGCCGGACCGAAGAGACTGGAAGCTGGGCCGGACCACCGAGGGAACCGCCACGACGGCCGCCGAGCACCCCACTTTGCTGGCAGAACCGCGGGCCTTGCAGCCGCTGACGAGCGCTGCTCTGGAGACGAGTCACGGCTCGCTCCTATAGTACGGACCGGCACGTCCCCGCCGCCGGCAAGCTCCAAGAGCGGCGCCTCTGCGCACCGGGGAGGCGCGCCAACCACGCCGACTTTTACGATGACGTAACTGGAGGCAGCGAAAAACAGCGACCCCTTCGGCAGCTCCGACGAAGCAGCGGGGACAACACGTCTACCCCTCGGCCCCGGCAAGGCGACCAAGTCCCGCCGGAGCCGGGTAGACTTGGCCGCCCTTATCGCCGGACGCTACGCAACCAACAACCCGCGGTCGCCGGGTACCGCAGGCGGCCCCACGGGCTCCGAAAAGGGGTAGACCTGACGGCCGCCGCCGAGCCCGGAGCCGGGTAGACCTGACGGCCGCCGCCGGCCCCGGAGCCGGGTAGACCTGAGGGCCGCCGCCGGCCCCGGAGCCGGGTAGACCTGACGGCCGCCGCCGGCCCCGGAGCCGGGTAGACCTGACGGCCGCCGCCGGCCCCGGAGCCGGGTAGACCTGACGGCCGCCGGCGGCCCCGGAGCCGGGTAGAGCTGACGGCCGCCGGCGGCCCCGGAGCCGGGTAGACCTGACGGCCGCCGGCGGCCCCGGAGCCGGGTAGACCTGACGGCCGCCGGCGGCCCCGGAGCCGGGTAGACCTGACGGCCGCCGCCGGCCCCGGAGCCGGGTAGACCTGACGGCCGCCGCCGGCCCCGGAGCCGGGTAGACCTGACGGCCGCCGCCGGGCCCGGAGCCGGGTAGACCTGACGGCCGCCGGCGGCCCCGGAGCCGGGTAGACCTGACGGCCGCCGGCGGGCCCGGAGCCGGGTAGACCTGACGGCCGCCGCCGGCCCCGGAGCCGGGTAGACCTGACGGCCGCCGCCGGCCCCGGAGCCGGGTAGACCTGACGGCCGCCGCCGGCCCCGGAGCCGGGTAGACCTGACGGCCGCCGGCGGCCCCGGAGCCGGGTAGACCTGACGGCCGCCGCCGGCCCCGGAGCCGGGTAGACCTGACGGCCGCCGCCGGCCCCGGAGCCGGGTAGACCTGACGGCCGCCGCCGGGCCCGGAGCCGGGTAGACCTGACGGCCGCCGCCGGCCCCGGAGCCGGGTAGACCTGACGGCCGCCGCCGGCCCCGGAGCCGGGTAGACCTGACGGCCGCCGGCGGCCCCGGAGCCGGGTAGACCTGACGGCCGCCGCCGGGCCCGGAGCCGGGTAGACCTGACGGCCGCCGCCGGGCCCGGAGCCGGGTAGACCTGACGGCCGCCGCCGGGCCCGGAGCCGGGTAGACCTGACGGCCGCCGCCGGGCCCGGAGCCGGGTAGACCTGACGGCCGCCGGCGGCCCCGGAGCCGGGTAGACCTGACGGCCGCCGCCGGGCCCGGAGCCGGGTAGACCTGACGGCCGCCGCCGGCCCCGGAGCCGGGTAGACCTGACGGCCGCCGCCGGCCCCGGAGCCGGGTAGACCTGACGGCCGCCGGCGGCCCCGGAGCCGGGTAGACCTGACGGCCGCCGCCGGCCCCGGAGCCGGGTAGACCTGACGGCCGCCGCCGGCCCCGGAGCCGGGTAGACCTGACGGCCGCCGGCGGCCCCGGAGCCGGGTAGACCTGACGGCCGCCGCCGGCCCCGGAGCCGGGTAGACCTGACGGCCGCCGCCGGCCCCGGAACCGGGTAGACCTGACGGCCGCCGCCGGGCCCGGAGCCGGGTAGACCTGACGGCCGCCGCCGGCCCCGGAGCCGGGTAGAGCTGACGGCCGCCGCCGGCCCCGGAGCCGGGTAGACCTGACGGCCGCCGCCGGCCCCGGAGCCGGGTAGACCTGACGGCCGCCGGCGGCCCCGGAGCCGGGTAGACCTGACGGCCGCCGCCGGGCCCGGAGCCGGGTAGACCTGACGGCCGCCGCCGGCCCCGGAGCCGGGTAGACCTGACGGCCGCCGCCGGCCCCGGAGCCGGGTAGACCTGACGGCCCCTCCGTGCTCCGGGTCCGGCTGGACCGGGCTGCCGCCGTCTCCCGTCCGGGGGGTGTGTGGGGAGGTGGGGAACCGGGGGGGTGATTCGAGATTTAAGCGGGTCTGCTACAAGGGCCACCCTGTCCCCGTCTTCCTGCCCGCGGTGGGCGATGGGGAGTGGGGGCATGCGTGCGTGTGCGTGCGTGTGGGCGTAATTCCCCCACCCCCCGCCCGTTTCTGGGATTTAAAGGGCTTTTAATGCAGGAGAGCGAGCACTGCGTCACACAAGAGTTATTGTCCGTATCGGTTTCCGTAGGGAAAAAGAAATCAATCAAATTCTGGTAAAATTAATTTTCTTTTAGCACGGCTAGGTGGACGATACCCCCGGAAAAATAAAACGGGGCCGATTGGAGAATCTCGATAACGCTCGACCTGCTTTGTTAAGACGCGTGTACAAATACTCCTCAATCCCCTGCGCACCAAGAACTGACCCCGGGTAAATTAAGGTCAAGGTCAAGTGACTAGCGATTCGGTGACCGACGTTTCTATCCCTCGCTTAGGACCGAGGTATTCGACGACGATGAATGAATTCCTTCGTGCGGAAATGAAGGAAATGAATCGACGTTAAAAATTAAGGAAGACTTAATTTATCGAACCAATGAAATAAACCATTGGGTTCATTGAAGAGATCCCAAAACATAAACATGGCTATGGACACATCAATAACGAAGGATCGGATTTCTTTACCAAATCTGCATTCCTCTCTTTCGGGCACGCCAAGAGGTGACGGACGGGAAAGGGAGAGAGAGGGAAGGTGGGGCCGATGAGTACCTGTTAGTAATTACTGTTAATTCTTTAATAAAGACGGCTGTAATAGATAAATTTGGCAAGAGTACGTGCAAGAGTTAGTTGTAAATTAAATGAAAATGTGAAGGGTCGCTTATCACCTTTTGAATTAACAATTTGCGCCCGAGGTACCAATCGATGATTACATACATACGTACGTACCTACATACATACATAAATAAAAGTTAAAAAAAAAAAAAAGAATAAACGCGGGGGGACGGGGGACGGCACCCCAACACCGGGCGGGGGAGGCCAGGTCTACCCCCGGGCGCCGGAGACTGCCGCCGCCTGCGGCGTGGGAGGCCAGGTCTACCCCCGCGGCGGGGGAGGCCAGGTCTACCCCCGAGCGGGGGAGGCCAGGTCTACCCCCCGCGGCGGGGGAGGCCAGGTCTACCCCCGGGCGCCGGAGACTGCCGCCGCCTGCGGCGGGAGAGGCCAGGTCTACCCCCCGCGGCGGGGGAGGCCAGGTCTACCCCCGGGCGCCGGAGACTGCCGCCGCCTGCGCCGGGGAGGCCAGGCCTACCCCCGCGGCGGGGGAGGCCAGGTCTACCCCCGTGCGCCGGAGACTGCCGCCGCCTGCACCGGGGGAGGCCAGGTCTACCCCGGGGCGGGGAGGCCAGGTCTACCCCCCGCGGCGGGGGAGGCCAGGTCTACCCCAACACCGGGGGAGGCCAGGTCTACCCCCGGGCGCCGGAGACTGCCGCCGCCTGCGGCGGGGGAGGCCAGGTCTACCCCCGCGGCGGGGGAGGCCAGGTCTACCCCGGGCCGGGGAGGCCAGGTCTACCCCCGGGCGCCGGAGACTGCCGCCGCCTGCGCCGGAGAGGCCAGGTCTACCCCCGCGGCGGGGAAGGCCAGGTCTACCCCAACACCGGGGGAGGCCAGGTCTACCCCCGTGCGCCGGAGACTGCCGCCGCCTGCACCGGGGGAGGCCAGGTCTACCCCGGGGCGGGGAGGCCAGGTCTACCCCCCGCGGCGGGGGAGGCCAGGTCTACCCCAACACCGGGGGAGGCCAGGTCTACCCCCGGGCGCCGGAGTCTGCCGCCGCCTGCACCGGGGGAGGCCAGGTCTACCCCGGGGCGGGGAGGCCAGGTCTACCCCCCGCGGCGGGGGAGGCCAGGTCTACCCCAACACCGGGGGAGGCCAGGTCTACCCCAACACCGGGGGAGGCCAGGTCTACCCCGGGCCGGGGAGGCCAGGTCTACCCCCGGGGCGGGGAGGCCAGGTCTACCCCCGGGCGCCGGAGACTGCCGCCGCCTGCGCCGGGGGAGGCCAGGTCTACCCCCGCGGCGGGGGAGGCCAGGTCTACCCCGGGCCGGGGAGGCCAGGTCTACCCCCGGGCGCCGGAGACTGCCGCCGCCTGCGCCGGAGAGGCCAGGCCTACCCCCGCGGCGGGGGAGGCCAGGTCTACCCCAACACCGGGGGAGGCCAGGTCTACCCCCGGGCGCCGGAGACTGCCGCCGCCTGCGCCGGAGAGGCCAGGCCTACCCCCGCGGCGGGGGAGGCCAGGTCTACCCCAACACCGGGGGAGGCCAGGTCTACCCCAACACCGGGGGAGGCCAGGTCTACCCCGGGCCGGGGAGGCCAGGTCTACCCCCGGG
>NW_027441509.1:177500-182500 GCF_964195595.1 Calonectris borealis | reverse complement strand
GGAGAGCCGCAACGGCGGCCTGGTCACCGGCAGAGCCGGCCCGCCGTGAAGCGTCTCCGACGCGCCCAGGAACACCTCTGCAGGCGCTGCCTGCGGGTCTGGGTCGACTGAAGGGGGGGAGCGGGAGGTGCCGCCGGCCACCCGCTCCGCGCATCGATTCCCTTGAGCGAGGTCGACGGGACCGAGGGAAAGCCGCGGCAGGCTCGACTCCCCCGGTCTTCCAGCGTTCGAGTGCCGGCCACCGGTACCGGTCTTTGCCCTGCGCCCCGGGGAACCGCTTACCCCGGGGGAGGAGAAGGCCGAAGAAGACTAAGAGGCACCGCGCCTCACCCGTGCCATCCCCGGGTAACGGGGGCCGGGAAAAGCCGCTCAAGGCTCGACGCCCGCGGCCACTTGCCTTCGGCTGCCGGCCGCAGGGACCGGCCGCCCTTTTCTTCCCGCTTGCGCGGGCTCCAGCTTAGGGCTGGAGAAGTTTGGAAGGGCGAGGCGCCGCCACCTCGCCCGTACGAGTGCAGACCTTCCCAGCGAGCCCTCCTGCTACCAGGACTCGCGCCAGCAAAAAAGAGGACGAGGCGCCGCCGCCCCGCCTGCACCATCACCGGGCCCTCGGGGGCCGGGGCAAGCCGCGGCCGACTCGAGACCCCCCGGCTGTCTGCATTCGGCTGCCGGTGTTTCTGCCCGCTTCGCGGGCTCCAGCTTAAGGCCGGAGAAAAAGGACAAGGCGCCGCCACCTTGCCCGTCTCCATCACACGGCCCTCGGCAGCCGGCGGCAGCCCTGGTGGGCTGGGCACTCGCGGGCACCTCTGCCCCGGAACGGTGCCAGCACCCGCCTTTGCCATCATCGGGCCCCCCGGGGCCGAGGGAGGCTCGGCTCCCCCGGCCTTCCAGCGTTCGAGTGCCGGCGACCGCCACCGGCCGCCGGTCTTTGCCCTGCCCCGCGGGGAACCGCTTCTCCCGGGGGAAACGAGGACGAGGCGCCGCCGCCTCGCCTGCACGCCGCAGTCCCGTCACCGGGCCCGCCTGACACCACCAGCTGCCCGCGGAGGGCTCGCACCGGTGAAAACGGGACGCCGCCGCCCCGCCTGCGCCGTCAGTTGGGCCCTCGGGGGGCCGGGGGGGGGAAGCCGCGGCAGGCTCGGCACCCCCCGGCCGTCTGCGTTCGGCTGGCCGGGAGCCGGCCGCCGCTCTCTCCGCCCGCTTCGCGGGCTCCAGCTTAAGGCTGGCACAAAGGGACGAGGTGCCGCCAACCTCGGTCGTCCCACCAACCGGGCCCTCTGGAGCCGGGAGTAAGCCGCGGCAGGCTCGACGCCCCCCGGCCGTCTGCCTCCGGCAGTGACCTTCACCATCACTGGGCCCCGGCTGGGTGCGTTCGAGTCTTTGCCCTGCCCTGCGGGATCCGGCCTTATGCCTCGTGCCGGTCGGCAACGGCCGCCGGAGCCGGCCGCCGGCTCCGGCTCTCCGCAGCTCCCGACCCCTCGGACACGCTGGGCTGGCTTGTCGGGCAAGCGCTGGGAGATGGCCGGACCGAAGAGACTGGAAGCTGGGCCGGACCACCGAGGGAACCGCCACGACGGCCGCCGAGCACCCCACTTTGCTGGCAGAACCGCGGGCCTTGCAGCCGCTGACGAGCGCTGCTCTGGAGACGAGTCACGGCTCGCTCCTATAGTACGGACCGGCACGTCCCCGCCGCCGGCAAGCTCCAAGAGCGGCGCCTCTGCGCACCGGGGAGGCGCGCCAACCACGCCGACTTTTACGATGACGTAACTGGAGGCAGCGAAAAACAGCGACCCCTTCGGCAGCTCCGACGAAGCAGCGGGGACAACACGTCTACCCCTCGGCCCCGGCAAGGCGACCAAGTCCCGCCGGAGCCGGGTAGACTTGGCCGCCCTTATCGCCGGACGCTACGCAACCAACAACCCGCGGTCGCCGGGTACCGCAGGCGGCCCCACGGGCTCCGAAAAGGGGTAGACCTGACGGCCGCCGCCGAGCCCGGAGCCGGGTAGACCTGACGGCCGCCGCCGGCCCCGGAGCCGGGTAGACCTGACGGCCGCCGCCGGCCCCGGAGCCGGGTAGACCTGACGGCCGCCGCCGGCCCCGGAGCCGGGTAGACCTGACGGCCGCCGCCGGCCCCGGAGCCGGGTAGACCTGACGGCCGCCGGCGGCCCCGGAGCCGGGTAGACCTGACGGCCGCCGCCGGCCCCGGAGCCGGGTAGACCTGACGGCCGCCGCCGGCCCCGGAGCCGGGTAGACCTGACGGCCGCCGGCGGCCCCGGAGCCGGGTAGACCTGACGGCCGCCGCCGGCCCCGGAGCCGGGTAGACCTGACGGCCGCCGCCGGCCCCGGAGCCGGGTAGACCTGACGGCCGCCGCCGGCCCCGGAGCCGGGTAGACCTGACGGCCGCCGCCGGCCCCGGAGCCGGGTAGACCTGACGGCCGCCGCCGGCCCCGGAGCCGGGTAGACCTGACGGCCGCCGGCGGCCCCGGAGCCGGGTAGACCTGACGGCCGCCGGCGGCCCCGGAGCCGGGTAGACCTGACGGCCGCCGCCGGCCCCGGAGCCGGGTAGACCTGACGGCCGCCGCCGGCCCCGGAGCCGGGTAGACCTGACGGCCGCCGGCGGCCCCGGAGCCGGGTAGAGCTGACGGCCGCCGGCGGCCCCGGAGCCGGGTAGACCTGACGGCCGCCGCCGGCCCCGGAGCCGGGTAGACCTGACGGCCGCCGCCGGCCCCGGAGCCGGGTAGACCTGACGGCCGCCGGCGGCCCCGGAGCCGGGTAGACCTGACGGCCGCCGCCGGCCCCGGAGCCGGGTAGACCTGACGGCCGCCGCCGGCCCCGGAGCCGGGTAGACCTGACGGCCGCCGCCGGGCCCGGAGCCGGGTAGACCTGACGGCCGCCGGCGGCCCCGGAGCCGGGTAGACCTGACGGCCGCCGGCGGCCCCGGAGCCGGGTAGACCTGACGGCCGCCGCCGGCCCCGGAGCCGGGTAGACCTGACGGCCGCCGCCGGCCCCGGAGCCGGGTAGACCTGACGGCCGCCGGCGGCCCCGGAGCCGGGTAGACCTGACGGCCGCCGCCGGCCCCGGAGCCGGGTAGACCTGACGGCCGCCGCCGGCCCCGGAGCCGGGTAGACCTGACGGCCGCCGCCGGCCCCGGAGCCGGGTAGACCTGACGGCCGCCGCCGGCCCCGGAGCCGGGTAGACCTGACGGCCGCCGCCGGCCCCGGAGCCGGGTAGACCTGACGGCCGCCGGCGGCCCCGGAGCCGGGTAGACCTGACGGCCGCCGCCGGCCCCGGAGCCGGGTAGACCTGACGGCCGCCGCCGGCCCCGGAGCCGGGTAGACCTGACGGCCGCCGCCGGCCCCGGAGCCGGGTAGACCTGACGGCCGCCGCCGGCCCCGGAGCCGGGTAGACCTGACGGCCGCCGCCGGCCCCGGAGCCGGGTAGACCTGACGGCCGCCGGCGGCCCCGGAGCCGGGTAGACCTGACGGCCGCCGGCGGCCCCGGAGCCGGGTAGACCTGACGGCCCCTCCGTGCTCCGGGTCCGGCTGGACCGGGCTGCCGCCGTCTCCCGTCCGGGGGGTGTGTGGGGAGGTGGGGAACCGGGGGGGTGATTCGAGATTTAAGCGGGTCTGCTACAAGGGCCACCCTGTCCCCGTCTTCCTGCCCGCGGTGGGCGATGGGGAGTGGGGGCATGCGTGCGTGTGCGTGCGTGTGGGCGTAATTCCCCCACCCCCCGCCCGTTTCTGGGATTTAAAGGGCTTTTAATGCAGGAGAGCGAGCACTGCGTCACACAAGAGTTATTGTCCGTATCGGTTTCCGTAGGGAAAAAGAAATCAATCAAATTCTGGTAAAATTAATTTTCTTTTAGCACGGCTAGGTGGACGATACCCCCGGAAAAATAAAACGGGGCCGATTGGAGAATCTCGATAACGCTCGACCTGCTTTGTTAAGACGCGTGTACAAATACTCCTCAATCCCCTGCGCACCAAGAACTGACCCCGGGTAAATTAAGGTCAAGGTCAAGTGACTAGCGATTCGGTGACCGACGTTTCTATCCCTCGCTTAGGACCGAGGTATTCGACGACGATGAATGAATTCCTTCGTGCGGAAATGAAGGAAATGAATCGACGTTAAAAATTAAGGAAGACTTAATTTATCGAACCAATGAAATAAACCATTGGGTTCATTGAAGAGATCCCAAAACATAAACATGGCTATGGACACATCAATAACGAAGGATCGGATTTCTTTACCAAATCTGCATTCCTCTCTTTCGGGCACGCCAAGAGGTGACGGACGGGAAAGGGAGAGAGAGGGAAGGTGGGGCCGATGAGTACCTGTTAGTAATTACTGTTAATTCTTTAATAAAGACGGCTGTAATAGATAAATTTGGCAAGAGTACGTGCAAGAGTTAGTTGTAAATTAAATGAAAATGTGAAGGGTCGCTTATCACCTTTTGAATTAACAATTTGCGCCCGAGGTACCAATCGATGATTACATACATACGTACGTACGTACCTACGTACGTACCTACATACACACATAAATAAAAGTTAAAAAAAAAAAAAAGAATAAACGCGGGGGGACGGGGGACGGCACCCCAACACCGGGCGGGGGAGGCCAGGTCTACCCCCGGGCGCCGGAGACTGCCGCCGCCTGCGGCGTGGGAGGCCAGGTCTACCCCCGCGGCGGGGGAGGCCAGGTCTACCCCCGAGCGGGGGAGGCCAGGTCTACCCCCCGCGGCGGGGGAGGCCAGGTCTACCCCCGGGCGCCGGAGACTGCCGCCGCCTGCGGCGGGAGAGGCCAGGTCTACCCCCCGCGGCGGGGGAGGCCAGGTCTACCCCCGGGCGCCGGAGACTGCCGCCGCCTGCGCCGGGGAGGCCAGGCCTACCCCCGCGGCGGGGGAGGCCAGGTCTACCCCCGTGCGCCGGAGACTGCCGCCGCCTGCACCGGGGGAGGCCAGGTCTACCCCGGGGCGGGGAGGCCAGGTCTACCCCCCGCGGCGG
>NW_027441509.1:160000-165000 GCF_964195595.1 Calonectris borealis | reverse complement strand
GCCACGGTCCTGGGACAGCGACGGCCGCGCGCGCTCGCCGCCGCCCCGGGCGGGGCGGGCGGCAGAACGCGGGGCTCTGCGTGCGAGCGAGAGGGCAGCGTCTGCGGAGAGCCGCAACGGCGGCCTGGTCACCGGCAGAGCCGGCCCGCCGTGAAGCGTCTCCGACGCGCCCTGGGTGCCACCTCGATCGGGAGAGGAAGCGCGGGCCCCACGGCCACGGTCCTGGGACAGCGACGGCCGCGCGCGCTCGCCGCCGCCCCGGGCGGGGCGGGCGGCGGAACGCGGGGCTCTGCATGCGAGCGAGGGGGCAGCGTCTCCGGAGAGCCGCAACGGCGGCCTGGTCACCGGCAGAGCCGGCCCGCCGTGAAGCGTCTCCGACGCGCCCAGGAACACCTCTGCAGGCGCTGCCTGCGGGTCTGGGTCGACTGAAGGGGGGGAGCGGGAGGTGCCGCCGGCCACCCGCTCCACGCATCGATTCCCTTGAGCGAGGTCGACGGGACCGAGGGAAAGCCGCGGCAGGCTCGACTCCCCCGGTCTTCCAGCGTTCGAGTGCCGGCCACCGGTACCGGTCTTTGCCCTGCGCCCCGGGGAACCGCTTACCCCGGGGGAGGAGAAGGCCGAAGAAGACTAAGAGGCACCGCGCCTCACCCGTGCCATCCCCGGGTAACGGGGGCCGGGAAAAGCCGCTCAAGGCTCGACGCCCGCGGCCACTTGCCTTCGGCTGCCGGCCGCAGGGACCGGCCGCCCTTTTCTTCCCGCTTGCGCGGGCTCCAGCTTAGGGCTGGAGAAGTTTGGAAGGGCGAGGCGCCGCCACCTCGCCCGTACGAGTGCAGACCTTCCCAGCGAGCCCTCCTGCTACCAGGACTCGCGCCAGCAAAAAAGAGGACGAGGCGCCGCCGCCCCGCCTGCACCATCACCGGGCCCTCGGGGGCCGGGGCAAGCCGCGGCCGACTCGAGACCCCCCGGCTGTCTGCATTCGGCTGCCGGTGTTTCTGCCCGCTTCGCGGGCTCCAGCTTAAGGCCGGAGAAAAAGGACAAGGCGCCGCCACCTTGCCCGTCTCCATCACACGGCCCTCGGCAGCCGGCGGCAGCCCTGGTGGGCTGGGCACTCGCGGGCACCTCTGCCCCGGAACGGTGCCAGCACCCGCCTTTGCCATCATCGGGCCCCCCGGGGCCGAGGGAGGCTCGGCTCCCCCGGCCTTCCAGCGTTCGAGTGCCGGCGACCGCCACCGGCCGCCGGTCTTTGCCCTGCCCCGCGGGGAACCGCTTCTCCCGGGGGAAACGAGGACGAGGCGCCGCCGCCTCGCCTGCACGCCGCAGTCCCGTCACCGGGCCCGCCTGACACCACCAGCTGCCCGCGGAGGGCTCGCACCGGTGAAAACGGGACGCCGCCGCCCCGCCTGCGCCGTCAGTTGGGCCCTCGGGGGGCCGGGGGGGGGAAGCCGCGGCAGGCTCGGCACCCCCCGGCCGTCTGCGTTCGGCTGGCCGGGAGCCGGCCGCCGCTCTCTCCGCCCGCTTCGCGGGCTCCAGCTTAAGGCTGGCACAAAGGGACGAGGTGCCGCCAACCTCGGTCGTCCCACCAACCGGGCCCTCTGGAGCCGGGAGTAAGCCGCGGCAGGCTCGACGCCCCCCGGCCGTCTGCCTCCGGCAGTGACCTTCACCATCACTGGGCCCCGGCTGGGTGCGTTCGAGTCTTTGCCCTGCCCTGCGGGATCCGGCCTTATGCCTCGTGCCGGTCGGCAACGGCCGCCGGAGCCGGCCGCCGGCTCCGGCTCTCCGCAGCTCCCGACCCCTCGGACACGCTGGGCTGGCTTGTCGGGCAAGCGCTGGGAGATGGCCGGACCGAAGAGACTGGAAGCTGGGCCGGACCACCGAGGGAACCGCCACGACGGCCGCCGAGCACCCCACTTTGCTGGCAGAACCGCGGGCCTTGCAGCCGCTGACGAGCGCTGCTCTGGAGACGAGTCACGGCTCGCTCCTATAGTACGGACCGGCACGTCCCCGCCGCCGGCAAGCTCCAAGAGCGGCGCCTCTGCGCACCGGGGAGGCGCGCCAACCACGCCGACTTTTACGATGACGTAACTGGAGGCAGCGAAAAACAGCGACCCCTTCGGCAGCTCCGACGAAGCAGCGGGGACAACACGTCTACCCCTCGGCCCCGGCAAGGCGACCAAGTCCCGCCGGAGCCGGGTAGACTTGGCCGCCCTTATCGCCGGACGCTACGCAACCAACAACCCGCGGTCGCCGGGTACCGCAGGCGGCCCCACGGGCTCCGAAAAGGGGTAGACCTGACGGCCGCCGCCGAGCCCGGAGCCGGGTAGACCTGACGGCCGCCGCCGGCCCCGGAGCCGGGTAGACCTGAGGGCCGCCGCCGGCCCCGGAGCCGGGTAGACCTGACGGCCGCCGCCGGCCCCGGAGCCGGGTAGACCTGACGGCCGCCGCCGGCCCCGGAGCCGGGTAGACCTGACGGCCGCCGGCGGCCCCGGAGCCGGGTAGAGCTGACGGCCGCCGGCGGCCCCGGAGCCGGGTAGACCTGACGGCCGCCGGCGGCCCCGGAGCCGGGTAGACCTGACGGCCGCCGCCGGCCCCGGAGCCGGGTAGACCTGACGGCCGCCGGCGGCCCCGGAGCCGGGTAGACCTGACGGCCGCCGCCGGCCCCGGAGCCGGGTAGACCTGACGGCCGCCGCCGGCCCCGGAGCCGGGTAGACCTGACGGCCGCCGCCGGCCCCGGAGCCGGGTAGACCTGACGGCCGCCGCCGGCCCCGGAGCCGGGTAGACCTGACGGCCGCCGCCGGCCCCGGAGCCGGGTAGACCTGACGGCCGCCGGCGGCCCCGGAGCCGGGTAGACCTGACGGCCGCCGCCGGCCCCGGAGCCGGGTAGACCTGACGGCCGCCGCCGGCCCCGGAGCCGGGTAGACCTGACGGCCGCCGGCGGCCCCGGAGCCGGGTAGAGCTGACGGCCGCCGGCGGCCCCGGAGCCGGGTAGACCTGACGGCCGCCGGCGGCCCCGGAGCCGGGTAGACCTGACGGCCGCCGCCGGCCCCGGAGCCGGGTAGACCTGACGGCCGCCGGCGGCCCCGGAGCCGGGTAGACCTGACGGCCGCCGCCGGCCCCGGAGCCGGGTAGACCTGACGGCCGCCGCCGGCCCCGGAGCCGGGTAGACCTGACGGCCGCCGCCGGGCCCGGAGCCGGGTAGACCTGACGGCCGCCGCCGGCCCCGGAGCCGGGTAGACCTGACGGCCGCCGGCGGCCCCGGAGCCGGGTAGACCTGACGGCCGCCGCCGGCCCCGGAGCCGGGTAGACCTGACGGCCGCCGCCGGCCCCGGAGCCGGGTAGACCTGACGGCCGCCGGCGGCCCCGGAGCCGGGTAGACCTGACGGCCGCCGGCGGCCCCGGAGCCGGGTAGACCTGACGGCCGCCGGCGGCCCCGGAGCCGGGTAGACCTGACGGCCGCCGGCGGCCCCGGAGCCGGGTAGACCTGACGGCCGCCGCCGGCCCCGGAGCCGGGTAGACCTGACGGCCGCCGCCGGCCCCGGAGCCGGGTAGACCTGACGGCCGCCGGCGGCCCCGGAGCCGGGTAGACCTGACGGCCGCCGCCGGCCCCGGAGCCGGGTAGACCTGACGGCCGCCGCCGGCCCCGGAGCCGGGTAGACCTGACGGCCGCCGCCGGCCCCGGAGCCGGGTAGACCTGACGGCCGCCGCCGGCCCCGGAGCCGGGTAGACCTGACGGCCGCCGCCGGCCCCGGAGCCGGGTAGACCTGACGGCCGCCGGCGGCCCCGGAGCCGGGTAGACCTGACGGCCGCCGGCGGCCCCGGAGCCGGGTAGACCTGACGGCCCCTCCGTGCTCCGGGTCCGGCTGGACCGGGCTGCCGCCGTCTCCCGTCCGGGGGGTGTGTGGGGAGGTGGGGAACCGGGGGGGTGATTCGAGATTTAAGCGGGTCTGCTACAAGGGCCACCCTGTCCCCGTCTTCCTGCCCGCGGTGGGCGATGGGGAGTGGGGGCATGCGTGCGTGTGCGTGCGTGTGGGCGTAATTCCCCCACCCCCCGCCCGTTTCTGGGATTTAAAGGGCTTTTAATGCAGGAGAGCGAGCACTGCGTCACACAAGAGTTATTGTCCGTATCGGTTTCCGTAGGGAAAAAGAAATCAATCAAATTCTGGTAAAATTAATTTTCTTTTAGCACGGCTAGGTGGACGATACCCCCGGAAAAATAAAACGGGGCCGATTGGAGAATCTCGATAACGCTCGACCTGCTTTGTTAAGACGCGTGTACAAATACTCCTCAATCCCCTGCGCACCAAGAACTGACCCCGGGTAAATTAAGGTCAAGGTCAAGTGACTAGCGATTCGGTGACCGACGTTTCTATCCCTCGCTTAGGACCGAGGTATTCGACGACGATGAATGAATTCCTTCGTGCGGAAATGAAGGAAATGAATCGACGTTAAAAATTAAGGAAGACTTAATTTATCGAACCAATGAAATAAACCATTGGGTTCATTGAAGAGATCCCAAAACATAAACATGGCTATGGACACATCAATAACGAAGGATCGGATTTCTTTACCAAATCTGCATTCCTCTCTTTCGGGCACGCCAAGAGGTGACGGACGGGAAAGGGAGAGAGAGGGAAGGTGGGGCCGATGAGTACCTGTTAGTAATTACTGTTAATTCTTTAATAAAGACGGCTGTAATAGATAAATTTGGCAAGAGTACGTGCAAGAGTTAGTTGTAAATTAAATGAAAATGTGAAGGGTCGCTTATCACCTTTTGAATTAACAATTTGCGCCCGAGGTACCAATCGATGATTACATACATACGTACGTACGTACCTACGTACGTACCTACATACACACATAAATAAAAGTTAAAAAAAAAAAAAAGAATAAACGCGGGGGGACGGGGGACGGCACCCCAACACCGGGCGGGGGAGGCCAGGTCTACCCCCGGGCGCCGGAGACTGCCGCCGCCTGCGGCGTGGGAGGCCAGGTCTACCCCCGCG
>NW_027441509.1:142500-147500 GCF_964195595.1 Calonectris borealis | reverse complement strand
GCCGACGCGACGGCGGCGGCAGCGGCGGCGGGGGACGCCCCCCGGCCGCCCGCGGCACGCCTCGGGGCCCACCCGGGCGGGTGCGGCCCCACGCTCGCCTTCTCGTCCCCGGTGGCTTTTCTGGCTCGGCCGCCCCGCCGCCCAGCGCTGCTCGCGGCCGGCACCCGCGGGTACCCGGACCGAGGCCGGCACCGGCGCCTCGCGTGCGATAGGACACCTGAGAGCTCGCGGGGCCACGCGGCCGTCACACAGCCCGGTTCGGTAAAGAAGCCCGAGGAACCCCTTCGCTCGGGGCAGCAGGACAACACCTCGCATGCGACGGGAAGCGAAGTGGAAAGGAGACCGCCCGGCCTGAACACCGGACACCGCCGTGGCTCCCTGTTACGGGGAGCACGGAAGAGCCGGCCCGCCGGGGGCCCTCTCCGACGCGACCCGAAAGGCCTCATCGATCAGGAAGGGAAAGGGGAGAGGAGAGACGGAAAGGAAGCACGGGCCCCACGGCCACGGTCCTGGGACAGCGACGGCCGCGCGCGCTCGCCGCCGCCCCGGGCGGGGCGGGCGGCAGAACGCGGGGCTCTGCGTGCGAGCGAGAGGGCAGCGTCTGCGGAGAGCCGCAACGGCGGCCTGGTCACCGGCAGAGCCGGCCCGCCGTGAAGCGTCTCCGACGCGCCCTGGGTGCCACCTCGATCGGGAGAGGAAGCGCGGGCCCCACGGCCACGGTCCTGGGACAGCGACGGCCGCGCGCGCTCGCCGCCGCCCCGGGCGGGGCGGGCGGCGGAACGCGGGGCTCTGCGTGCGAGCGAGGGGGCAGCGTCTCCGGAGAGCCGCAACGGCGGCCTGGTCACCGGCAGAGCCGGCCCGCCGTGAAGCGTCTCCGACGCGCCCAGGAACACCTCTGCAGGCGCTGCCTGCGGGTCTGGGTCGACTGAAGGGGGGGAGCGGGAGGTGCCGCCGGCCACCCGCTCCGCGCATCGATTCCCTTGAGCGAGGTCGACGGGACCGAGGGAAAGCCGCGGCAGGCTCGACTCCCCCGGTCTTCCAGCGTTCGAGTGCCGGCCACCGGTACCGGTCTTTGCCCTGCGCCCCGGGGAACCGCTTACCCCGGGGGAGGAGAAGGCCGAAGAAGACTAAGAGGCACCGCGCCTCACCCGTGCCATCCCCGGGTAACGGGGGCCGGGAAAAGCCGCTCAAGGCTCGACGCCCGCGGCCACTTGCCTTCGGCTGCCGGCCGCAGGGACCGGCCGCCCTTTTCTTCCCGCTTGCGCGGGCTCCAGCTTAGGGCTGGAGAAGTTTGGAAGGGCGAGGCGCCGCCACCTCGCCCGTACGAGTGCAGACCTTCCCAGCGAGCCCTCCTGCTACCAGGACTCGCGCCAGCAAAAAAGAGGACAAGGCGCCGCCGCCCCGCCTGCACCATCACCGGGCCCTCGGGGGCCGGGGCAAGCCGCGGCCGACTCGAGACCCCCCGGCTGTCTGCATTCGGCTGCCGGTGTTTCTGCCCGCTTCGCGGGCTCCAGCTTAAGGCCGGAGAAAAAGGACAAGGCGCCGCCACCTTGCCCGTCTCCATCACACGGCCCTCGGCAGCCGGCGGCAGCCCTGGTGGGCTGGGCACTCGCGGGCACCTCTGCCCCGGAACGGTGCCAGCACCCGCCTTTGCCATCATCGGGCCCCCCGGGGCCGAGGGAGGCTCGGCTCCCCCGGCCTTCCAGCGTTCGAGTGCCGGCGACCGCCACCGGCCGCCGGTCTTTGCCCTGCCCCGCGGGGAACCGCTTCTCCCGGGGGAAACGAGGACGAGGCGCCGCCGCCTCGCCTGCACGCCGCAGTCCCGTCACCGGGCCCGCCTGACACCACCAGCTGCCCGCGGAGGGCTCGCACCGGTGAAAACGGGACGCCGCCGCCCCGCCTGCGCCGTCAGTTGGGCCCTCGGGGGGCCGGGGGGGGGAAGCCGCGGCAGGCTCGGCACCCCCCGGCCGTCTGCGTTCGGCTGGCCGGGAGCCGGCCGCCGCTCTCTCCGCCCGCTTCGCGGGCTCCAGCTTAAGGCTGGCACAAAGGGACGAGGTGCCGCCAACCTCGGTCGTCCCACCAACCGGGCCCTCTGGAGCCGGGAGTAAGCCGCGGCAGGCTCGACGCCCCCCGGCCGTCTGCCTCCGGCAGTGACCTTCACCATCACTGGGCCCCGGCTGGGTGCGTTCGAGTCTTTGCCCTGCCCTGCGGGATCCGGCCTTATGCCTCGTGCCGGTCGGCAACGGCCGCCGGAGCCGGCCGCCGGCTCCGGCTCTCCGCAGCTCCCGACCCCTCGGACACGCTGGGCTGGCTTGTCGGGCAAGCGCTGGGAGATGGCCGGACCGAAGAGACTGGAAGCTGGGCCGGACCACCGAGGGAACCGCCACGACGGCCGCCGAGCACCCCACTTTGCTGGCAGAACCGCGGGCCTTGCAGCCGCTGACGAGCGCTGCTCTGGAGACGAGTCACGGCTCGCTCCTATAGTACGGACCGGCACGTCCCCGCCGCCGGCAAGCTCCAAGAGCGGCGCCTCTGCGCACCGGGGAGGCGCGCCAACCACGCCGACTTTTACGATGACGTAACTGGAGGCAGCGAAAAACAGCGACCCCTTCGGCAGCTCCGACGAAGCAGCGGGGACAACACGTCTACCCCTCGGCCCCGGCAAGGCGACCAAGTCCCGCCGGAGCCGGGTAGACTTGGCCGCCCTTATCGCCGGACGCTACGCAACCAACAACCCGCGGTCGCCGGGTACCGCAGGCGGCCCCACGGGCTCCGAAAAGGGGTAGACCTGACGGCCGCCGCCGAGCCCGGAGCCGGGTAGACCTGACGGCCGCCGCCGGCCCCGGAGCCGGGTAGACCTGACGGCCGCCGCCGGCCCCGGAGCCGGGTAGACCTGACGGCCGCCGCCGGCCCCGGAGCCGGGTAGACCTGACGGCCGCCGCCGGCCCCGGAGCCGGGTAGACCTGACGGCCGCCGCCGGCCCCGGAGCCGGGTAGACCTGACGGCCGCCGGCGGCCCCGGAGCCGGGTAGACCTGACGGCCGCCGCCGGCCCCGGAGCCGGGTAGACCTGACGGCCGCCGGCGGCCCCGGAGCCGGGTAGACCTGACGGCCGCCGCCGGCCCCGGAGCCGGGTAGACCTGACGGCCGCCGCCGGCCCCGGAGCCGGGTAGACCTGACGGCCGCCGCCGGCCCCGGAGCCGGGTAGACCTGACGGCCGCCGGCGGCCCCGGAGCCGGGTAGACCTGACGGCCGCCGCCGGCCCCGGAGCCGGGTAGACCTGACGGCCGCCGCCGGCCCCGGAGCCGGGTAGACCTGACGGCCGCCGCCGGCCCCGGAGCCGGGTAGACCTGACGGCCGCCGCCGGCCCCGGAGCCGGGTAGACCTGACGGCCGCCGGCGGCCCCGGAGCCGGGTAGAGCTGACGGCCGCCGGCGGCCCCGGAGCCGGGTAGACCTGACGGCCGCCGGCGGCCCCGGAGCCGGGTAGACCTGACGGCCGCCGCCGGCCCCGGAGCCGGGTAGACCTGACGGCCGCCGGCGGCCCCGGAGCCGGGTAGACCTGACGGCCGCCGCCGGCCCCGGAGCCGGGTAGACCTGACGGCCGCCGCCGGCCCCGGAGCCGGGTAGACCTGACGGCCGCCGCCGGGCCCGGAGCCGGGTAGACCTGACGGCCGCCGCCGGCCCCGGAGCCGGGTAGAGCTGACGGCCGCCGGCGGCCCCGGAGCCGGGTAGACCTGACGGCCGCCGCCGGCCCCGGAGCCGGGTAGACCTGACGGCCGCCGCCGGCCCCGGAGCCGGGTAGACCTGACGGCCGCCGGCGGCCCCGGAGCCGGGTAGACCTGACGGCCGCCGGCGGCCCCGGAGCCGGGTAGACCTGACGGCCCCTCCGTGCTCCGGGTCCGGCTGGACCGGGCTGCCGCCGTCTCCCGTCCGGGGGGTGTGTGGGGAGGTGGGGAACCGGGGGGGTGATTCGAGATTTAAGCGGGTCTGCTACAAGGGCCACCCTGTCCCCGTCTTCCTGCCCGCGGTGGGCGATGGGGAGTGGGGGCATGCGTGCGTGTGCGTGCGTGTGGGCGTAATTCCCCCACCCCCCGCCCGTTTCTGGGATTTAAAGGGCTTTTAATGCAGGAGAGCGAGCACTGCGTCACACAAGAGTTATTGTCCGTATCGGTTTCCGTAGGGAAAAAGAAATCAATCAAATTCTGGTAAAATTAATTTTCTTTTAGCACGGCTAGGTGGACGATACCCCCGGAAAAATAAAACGGGGCCGATTGGAGAATCTCGATAACGCTCGACCTGCTTTGTTAAGACGCGTGTACAAATACTCCTCAATCCCCTGCGCACCAAGAACTGACCCCGGGTAAATTAAGGTCAAGGTCAAGTGACTAGCGATTCGGTGACCGACGTTTCTATCCCTCGCTTAGGACCGAGGTATTCGACGACGATGAATGAATTCCTTCGTGCGGAAATGAAGGAAATGAATCGACGTTAAAAATTAAGGAAGACTTAATTTATCGAACCAATGAAATAAACCATTGGGTTCATTGAAGAGATCCCAAAACATAAACATGGCTATGGACACATCAATAACGAAGGATCGGATTTCTTTACCAAATCTGCATTCCTCTCTTTCGGGCACGCCAAGAGGTGACGGACGGGAAAGGGAGAGAGAGGGAAGGTGGGGCCGATGAGTACCTGTTAGTAATTACTGTTAATTCTTTAATAAAGACGGCTGTAATAGATAAATTTGGCAAGAGTACGTGCAAGAGTTAGTTGTAAATTAAATGAAAATGTGAAGGGTCGCTTATCACCTTTTGAATTAACAATTTGCGCCCGAGGTACCAATCGATGATTACATACATACGTACGTACGTACCTACGTACGTACCTACATACACACATAAATAAAAGTTAAAAAAAAAAAAAAGAATAAACGCGGGGGGACGGGGGACGGCACCCCAACACCGGGCGGGGGAGGCCAGGTCTACCCCCGGGCGCCGG
>NW_027441509.1:125000-130000 GCF_964195595.1 Calonectris borealis | reverse complement strand
CCGGGGCGGCTCGCTCCGCAGCGGGCGGGGATGCGGCACCGAGAGCCGACGCGACGGCGGCGGCAGCGGCGGCGGGGGACGCCCCCCGGCCGCCCGCGGCACGCCTCGGGGCCCACCCGGGCGGGTGCGGCCCCACGCTCGCCTTCTCGTCCCCGGTGGCTTTTCTGGCTCGGCCGCCCCGCCGCCCAGCGCTGCTCGCGGCCGGCACCCGCGGGTACCCGGACCGAGGCCGGCACCGGCGCCTCGCGTGCGATAGGACACCTGAGAGCTCGCGGGGCCACGCGGCCGTCACACAGCCCGGTTCGGTAAAGAAGCCCGAGGAACCCCTTCGCTCGGGGCAGCAGGACAACACCTCGCATGCGACGGGAAGCGAAGTGGAAAGGAGACCGCCCGGCCTGAACACCGGACACCGCCGTGGCTCCCTGTTACGGGGAGCACGGAAGAGCCGGCCCGCCGGGGGCCCTCTCCGACGCGACCCGAAAGGCCTCATCGATCAGGAAGGGAAAGGGGAGAGGAGAGACGGAAAGGAAGCACGGGCCCCACGGCCACGGTCCTGGGACAGCGACGGCCGCGCGCGCTCGCCGCCGCCCCGGGCGGGGCGGGCGGCAGAACGCGGGGCTCTGCGTGCGAGCGAGAGGGCAGCGTCTGCGGAGAGCCGCAACGGCGGCCTGGTCACCGGCAGAGCCGGCCCGCCGTGAAGCGTCTCCGACGCGCCCTGGGTGCCACCTCGATCGGGAGAGGAAGCGCGGGCCCCACGGCCACGGTCCTGGGACAGCGACGGCCGCGCGCGCTCGCCGCCGCCCCGGGCGGGGCGGGCGGCGGAACGCGGGGCTCTGCGTGCGAGCGAGGGGGCAGCGTCTCCGGAGAGCCGCAACGGCGGCCTGGTCACCGGCAGAGCCGGCCCGCCGTGAAGCGTCTCCGACGCGCCCAGGAACACCTCTGCAGGCGCTGCCTGCGGGTCTGGGTCGACTGAAGGGGGGGAGCGGGAGGTGCCGCCGGCCACCCGCTCCGCGCATCGATTCCCTTGAGCGAGGTCGACGGGACCGAGGGAAAGCCGCGGCAGGCTCGACTCCCCCGGTCTTCCAGCGTTCGAGTGCCGGCCACCGGTACCGGTCTTTGCCCTGCGCCCCGGGGAACCGCTTACCCCGGGGGAGGAGAAGGCCGAAGAAGACTAAGAGGCACCGCGCCTCACCCGTGCCATCCCCGGGTAACGGGGGCCGGGAAAAGCCGCTCAAGGCTCGACGCCCGCGGCCACTTGCCTTCGGCTGCCGGCCGCAGGGACCGGCCGCCCTTTTCTTCCCGCTTGCGCGGGCTCCAGCTTAGGGCTGGAGAAGTTTGGAAGGGCGAGGCGCCGCCACCTCGCCCGTACGAGTGCAGACCTTCCCAGCGAGCCCTCCTGCTACCAGGACTCGCGCCAGCAAAAAAGAGGACGAGGCGCCGCCGCCCCGCCTGCACCATCACCGGGCCCTCGGGGGCCGGGGCAAGCCGCGGCCGACTCGAGACCCCCCGGCTGTCTGCATTCGGCTGCCGGTGTTTCTGCCCGCTTCGCGGGCTCCAGCTTAAGGCCGGAGAAAAAGGACAAGGCGCCGCCACCTTGCCCATCTCCATCACACGGCCCTCGGCAGCCGGCGGCAGCCCTGGTGGGCTGGGCACTCGCGGGCACCTCTGCCCCGGAACGGTGCCAGCACCCGCCTTTGCCATCATCGGGCCCCCCGGGGCCGAGGGAGGCTCGGCTCCCCCGGCCTTCCAGCGTTCGAGTGCCGGCGACCGCCACCGGCCGCCGGTCTTTGCCCTGCCCCGCGGGGAACCGCTTCTCCCGGGGGAAACGAGGACGAGGCGCCGCCGCCTCGCCTGCACGCCGCAGTCCCGTCACCGGGCCCGCCTGACACCACCAGCTGCCCGCGGAGGGCTCGCACCGGTGAAAACGGGACGCCGCCGCCCCGCCTGCGCCGTCAGTTGGGCCCTCGGGGGGCCGGGGGGGGGAAGCCGCGGCAGGCTCGGCACCCCCCGGCCGTCTGCGTTCGGCTGGCCGGGAGCCGGCCGCCGCTCTCTCCGCCCGCTTCGCGGGCTCCAGCTTAAGGCTGGCACAAAGGGACGAGGTGCCGCCAACCTCGGTCGTCCCACCAACCGGGCCCTCTGGAGCCGGGAGTAAGCCGCGGCAGGCTCGACGCCCCCCGGCCGTCTGCCTCCGGCAGTGACCTTCACCATCACTGGGCCCCGGCTGGGTGCGTTCGAGTCTTTGCCCTGCCCTGCGGGATCCGGCCTTATGCCTCGTGCCGGTCGGCAACGGCCGCCGGAGCCGGCCGCCGGCTCCGGCTCTCCGCAGCTCCCGACCCCTCGGACACGCTGGGCTGGCTTGTCGGGCAAGCGCTGGGAGATGGCCGGACTGAAGAGACTGGAAGCTGGGCCGGACCACCGAGGGAACCGCCACGACGGCCGCCGAGCACCCCACTTTGCTGGCAGAACCGCGGGCCTTGCAGCCGCTGACGAGCGCTGCTCTGGAGACGAGTCACGGCTCGCTCCTATAGTACGGACCGGCACGTCCCCGCCGCCGGCAAGCTCCAAGAGCGGCGCCTCTGCGCACCGGGGAGGCGCGCCAACCACGCCGACTTTTACGATGACGTAACTGGAGGCAGCGAAAAACAGCGACCCCTTCGGCAGCTCCGACGAAGCAGCGGGGACAACACGTCTACCCCTCGGCCCCGGCAAGGCGACCAAGTCCCGCCGGAGCCGGGTAGACTTGGCCGCCCTTATCGCCGGACGCTACGCAACCAACAACCCGCGGTCGCCGGGTACCGCAGGCGGCCCCACGGGCTCCGAAAAGGGGTAGACCTGACGGCCGCCGCCGAGCCCGGAGCCGGGTAGACCTGACGGCCGCCGCCGGCCCCGGAGCCGGGTAGACCTGAGGGCCGCCGCCGGCCCCGGAGCCGGGTAGACCTGACGGCCGCCGCCGGCCCCGGAGCCGGGTAGACCTGACGGCCGCCGGCGGCCCCGGAGCCGGGTAGAGCTGACGGCCGCCGGCGGCCCCGGAGCCGGGTAGACCTGACGGCCGCCGGCGGCCCCGGAGCCGGGTAGACCTGACGGCCGCCGCCGGCCCCGGAGCCGGGTAGACCTGACGGCCGCCGGCGGCCCCGGAGCCGGGTAGACCTGACGGCCGCCGCCGGCCCCGGAGCCGGGTAGACCTGACGGCCGCCGCCGGCCCCGGAGCCGGGTAGACCTGACGGCCGCCGCCGGCCCCGGAGCCGGGTAGACCTGACGGCCGCCGCCGGCCCCGGAGCCGGGTAGACCTGACGGCCGCCGCCGGCCCCGGAGCCGGGTAGACCTGACGGCCGCCGGCGGCCCCGGAGCCGGGTAGACCTGACGGCCGCCGCCGGCCCCGGAGCCGGGTAGACCTGACGGCCGCCGCCGGCCCCGGAGCCGGGTAGACCTGACGGCCGCCGCCGGCCCCGGAGCCGGGTAGACCTGACGGCCGCCGGCGGCCCCGGAGCCGGGTAGACCTGACGGCCGCCGCCGGCCCCGGAGCCGGGTAGACCTGACGGCCGCCGCCGGCCCCGGAGCCGGGTAGACCTGACGGCCGCCGCCGGCCCCGGAGCCGGGTAGACCTGACGGCCGCCGCCGGCCCCGGAGCCGGGTAGACCTGACGGCCGCCGCCGGCCCCGGAGCCGGGTAGACCTGACGGCCGCCGGCGGCCCCGGAGCCGGGTAGACCTGACGGCCGCCGGCGGCCCCGGAGCCGGGTAGACCTGACGGCCGCCGGCGGCCCCGGAGCCGGGTAGAGCTGACGGCCGCCGCCGGCCCCGGAGCCGGGTAGACCTGACGGCCGCCGCCGGCCCCGGAGCCGGGTAGACCTGACGGCCGCCGCCGGCCCCGGAGCCGGGTAGACCTGACGGCCGCCGGCGGCCCCGGAGCCGGGTAGACCTGACGGCCGCCGGCGGCCCCGGAGCCGGGTAGACCTGACGGCCGCCGCCGGCCCCGGAGCCGGGTAGACCTGACGGCCGCCGCCGGCCCCGGAGCCGGGTAGACCTGACGGCCGCCGCCGGCCCCGGAGCCGGGTAGACCTGACGGCCGCCGCCGGCCCCGGAGCCGGGTAGACCTGACGGCCGCCGCCGGCCCCGGAGCCGGGTAGACCTGACGGCCGCCGCCGGCCCCGGAGCCGGGTAGACCTGACGGCCGCCGCCGGCCCCGGAGCCGGGTAGACCTGACGGCCGCCGCCGGCCCCGGAGCCGGGTAGACCTGACGGCCGCCGCCGGCCCCGGAGCCGGGTAGACCTGACGGCCGCCGGCGGCCCCGGAGCCGGGTAGACCTGACGGCCGCCGGCGGCCCCGGAGCCGGGTAGACCTGACGGCCCCTCCGTGCTCCGGGTCCGGCTGGACCGGGCTGCCGCCGTCTCCCGTCCGGGGGGTGTGTGGGGAGGTGGGGAACCGGGGGGGTGATTCGAGATTTAAGCGGGTCTGCTACAAGGGCCACCCTGTCCCCGTCTTCCTGCCCGCGGTGGGCGATGGGGAGTGGGGGCATGCGTGCGTGTGCGTGCGTGTGGGCGTAATTCCCCCACCCCCCGCCCGTTTCTGGGATTTAAAGGGCTTTTAATGCAGGAGAGCGAGCACTGCGTCACACAAGAGTTATTGTCCGTATCGGTTTCCGTAGGGAAAAAGAAATCAATCAAATTCTGGTAAAATTAATTTTCTTTTAGCACGGCTAGGTGGACGATACCCCCGGAAAAATAAAACGGGGCCGATTGGAGAATCTCGATAACGCTCGACCTGCTTTGTTAAGACGCGTGTACAAATACTCCTCAATCCCCTGCGCACCAAGAACTGACCCCGGGTAAATTAAGGTCAAGGTCAAGTGACTAGCGATTCGGTGACCGACGTTTCTATCCCTCGCTTAGGACCGAGGTATTCGACGACGATGAATGAATTCCTTCGTGCGGAAATGAAGGAAATGAATCGACGTTAAAAATTAAGGAAGACTTAATTTATCGAACCAATGAAATAAACCATT
>NW_027441509.1:115000-117500 GCF_964195595.1 Calonectris borealis | reverse complement strand
GGCACCCCAGCCGCGCCGCTGCGGCCGCCGCCTCCCCACCCCGGGGAGGGGGGGGGAGGGGGGGCGGCCCAGCCGGCGATTGATCGTCAAGCGACGCTCAGACAGGCGTAGCCCCGGGAGGAACCCGGGGCCGCAAGTGCGTTCGAAGCGTCGATGATCAATGTGTCCTGCAATTCACATTAATTCTCGCAGCTAGCTGCGTTCTTCATCGACGCACGAGCCGAGTGATCCACCGCTAAGAGTTGTCTGCCTTTCGGCACCGCCCCGCGCGCGCGGGGGGGCCGGGACCGCTCGCCAGCAGCGGCCCCTCTCGGAGGACGGCCCACCGCCCGCCCGCCCGCCGGCCCGCCCCCCCCGCCCGCGCGGAGGGGGCCGCGGCGCGGCGCCACGGGCCGCGGCGGAGAGGCCTCGCCTCGCCTGACCGTACGAGCACACCCAGCGGAAGGGAAAAAGGGAACGGGAAAAAACCCCGAACGGCAAGGGCGGGGAGCCCGCGCTCCCGACTCGACCCACAGCGGGCAGACGCCCCTCGCGCGTTTCGGAGGCGGCCCAGGCGCCCGGGCTCGGCCCGGCCTCCGCACGGAGGCGGCGACGCGCCCGGCCGCGCCGCCCGCCCGCCTCGCTCGGGACAACGGATGCTGCTGCCGGGCGGCAGCAGCAGGGCGCCCCGCCGGACCCCCGCGCGCGCGCGCCTCCGCCCACAACCTGCGCCGCGCTACGACAGCCGGCTCCCCTTCCCGCGGCTCGCCCCGCCGGCGCCTCCACGGCTCCGCCGCCGGCCGCGCCGGAGGCGGCGACCGCCGGAGCCCGAGCCGGCGACGCGGCACGCCGCCCGCGGCCCGCCGGACGGCGCCCGCCGCCGCGCCGGCGCGGCCGCCCGCCCGGAACCGCCGCCGCCGCCGCCCCCCGCCTCGGCCCCCTTCCGCGGGCACGCGCCAGGCGACGAGGCGGACGGCGCTAAGGCGGGGGCGGCGCCCGCTCTCCCCGTTTCCACGCGGAGACCGGGAGTGGGACGCCCCCGCCCGCGCGCCCGCCCGCCCGGCGCGGCCGGGAAGGGCGGCGGGGAAGCGACGGGCGGGGCCCGGGCCGGGACAGCCGCGGCCGGCGGCGGGCGCCCTCCGGCCGGCCGACACGCCGAGCGGCGCCGCCGCCGCTCGGCCGGGGTGCCGCCCTCGCCGGCGGCCGGCGGCGCGGGACCGCCGAGCGCTCGCCGGGGGGCGAGGGGGAGGGAGCGGAGCGCAGCGCGCCGCAGCGCTGCGACGGGGCGGGGCGCGGCGGCCCGGCGGCCGCCGGGCGAGCCCCCGCCGCGGGGGCTCGCCGCCCCCTCGGCGGAGAGCCCGCACTCCCGCCGAGGGGGGTCCACCCGTTTCGAGGCAGGCGGGCCGGCCGCGGCCGACCGCGCCGCGGTCTCCTCCGCCGAGACCGGACCGCGGAGAGGGGGGGGCAGCGGGACCCCTCCCCGGCACGGCTGCCCGCGCGACGGGCACGGGCGGCGCCCAGCCAGGGGCTCTGCGGGAGCGACTCCCGCCCCTGGAGGCGCCACCGCCCGGCCGCCCCGCGGGTCGCATCGAGCCGCCCGCGTCTTTAAACCGCCGCCCGGCTCCGCGGCCTTCGACCCCCGGCGCTCGCCGAGGGAGGGCCGCCGAGGCGCGGACGCTAGGTACCTGGCCCTGGGGTGAGGGAAACGACCTGCAGGCCCCGCGGGGGTGCCTCCCCCGCTGCCGCCCTCGGGGGAGCGTCCGCCCGCGGGGGCGCGCCCGACGTCCGCCGCCACCGCCTCGTCCTCCTGCCCGGGGCCCGGGGTTTCCCTCAGTAGCCCGGCGCTGCGCCCGGGAGGAGAGCCGTGGCTCGGGCCGCCCGCCGGCGCGGGACGCGACCCGGCAAGGGCCTCGCCCGCCCAAGGCGGCGTCGGCGGCGGAGCCCCCCGCCCCGAGCTCCCCCCCCCGCACCGCGGGGGTGGGGGAGGGGAGAGGCGGGGGGGCGCCGCCGAAGGCGCCGCCCGGCGCCGCGCGCCACGCCCGGAACGCCCGGAGGCCTCGCCCTGCGCGGCCGGCCGGCCGGGCGGGCCGCTCCGCAGCGGCCCGCCCCGGTGCGGGGAGGGTCGGGGGAGCCGCCCCCCCCGACCCCGAAGGCCCTCTTGCTCTCTCGCACGCTCGCGCCTGCCGCCCCGTCGTCGCCGCTCGCCGCTCCCTCCCGGCTGCCCGCGCGGGCTCGGCCGGCGGGGGCTCGTCGCACCCCGCGCCGGCAGCCCCCGCTTCTCGCGCGCTGCCGCCCGCGCTCCGAGACCGGGGGGGGCGCCCTCTTCGCCCCGGGGGCCGCGTCCCCCGCCCCTCCCCGGCGGCGGCAGCGGGCCGCCGTCGGGTCAGGCGGGGCGGGGGACGGGGGCCGGTCCCCGGAGGCGGACGCCGGCCGGTGGCGGGCGCCAGCGGAGGCGACAAGCGGGGGAAGCGGCGGGGACGCGGCGGTCCCCGCCGACCGGGCGACGCGCGCGCGCGCGTCG
>NW_027441509.1:105000-110000 GCF_964195595.1 Calonectris borealis | reverse complement strand
AGCCGGCCGCCGCTCTCTCCGCCCGCTTCGCGGGCTCCAGCTTAAGGCTGGCACAAAGGGACGAGGTGCCGCCAACCTCGGTCGTCCCACCAACCGGGCCCTCTGGAGCCGGGAGTAAGCCGCGGCAGGCTCGACGCCCCCCGGCCGTCTGCCTCCGGCAGTGACCTTCACCATCACTGGGCCCCGGCTGGGTGCGTTCGAGTCTTTGCCCTGCCCTGCGGGATCCGGCCTTATGCCTCGTGCCGGTCGGCAACGGCCGCCGGAGCCGGCCGCCGGCTCCGGCTCTCCGCAGCTCCCGACCCCTCGGACACGCTGGGCTGGCTTGTCGGGCAAGCGCTGGGAGATGGCCGGACCGAAGAGACTGGAAGCTGGGCCGGACCACCGAGGGAACCGCCACGACGGCCGCCGAGCACCCCACTTTGCTGGCAGAACCGCGGGCCTTGCAGCCGCTGACGAGCGCTGCTCTGGAGACGAGTCACGGCTCGCTCCTATAGTACGGACCGGCACGTCCCCGCCGCCGGCAAGCTCCAAGAGCGGCGCCTCTGCGCACCGGGGAGGCGCGCCAACCACGCCGACTTTTACGATGACGTAACTGGAGGCAGCGAAAAACAGCGACCCCTTCGGCAGCTCCGACGAAGCAGCGGGGACAACACGTCTACCCCTCGGCCCCGGCAAGGCGACCAAGTCCCGCCGGAGCCGGGTAGACTTGGCCGCCCTTATCGCCGGACGCTACGCAACCAACAACCCGCGGTCGCCGGGTACCGCAGGCGGCCCCACGGGCTCCGAAAAGGGGTAGACCTGACGGCCGCCGCCGAGCCCGGAGCCGGGTAGACCTGACGGCCGCCGCCGGCCCCGGAGCCGGGTAGACCTGAGGGCCGCCGCCGGCCCCGGAGCCGGGTAGACCTGACGGCCGCCGCCGGCCCCGGAGCCGGGTAGACCTGACGGCCGCCGGCGGCCCCGGAGCCGGGTAGAGCTGACGGCCGCCGGCGGCCCCGGAGCCGGGTAGACCTGACGGCCGCCGGCGGCCCCGGAGCCGGGTAGACCTGACGGCCGCCGCCGGCCCCGGAGCCGGGTAGACCTGACGGCCGCCGGCGGCCCCGGAGCCGGGTAGACCTGACGGCCGCCGCCGGCCCCGGAGCCGGGTAGACCTGACGGCCGCCGCCGGCCCCGGAGCCGGGTAGACCTGACGGCCGCCGCCGGCCCCGGAGCCGGGTAGACCTGACGGCCGCCGCCGGCCCCGGAGCCGGGTAGACCTGACGGCCGCCGCCGGCCCCGGAGCCGGGTAGACCTGACGGCCGCCGGCGGCCCCGGAGCCGGGTAGACCTGACGGCCGCCGCCGGCCCCGGAGCCGGGTAGACCTGACGGCCGCCGCCGGCCCCGGAGCCGGGTAGACCTGACGGCCGCCGGCGGCCCCGGAGCCGGGTAGAGCTGACGGCCGCCGGCGGCCCCGGAGCCGGGTAGACCTGACGGCCGCCGGCGGCCCCGGAGCCGGGTAGACCTGACGGCCGCCGCCGGCCCCGGAGCCGGGTAGACCTGACGGCCGCCGGCGGCCCCGGAGCCGGGTAGACCTGACGGCCGCCGCCGGCCCCGGAGCCGGGTAGACCTGACGGCCGCCGCCGGCCCCGGAGCCGGGTAGACCTGACGGCCGCCGCCGGGCCCGGAGCCGGGTAGACCTGACGGCCGCCGCCGGCCCCGGAGCCGGGTAGAGCTGACGGCCGCCGGCGGCCCCGGAGCCGGGTAGACCTGACGGCCGCCGCCGGCCCCGGAGCCGGGTAGACCTGACGGCCGCCGCCGGCCCCGGAGCCGGGTAGACCTGACGGCCGCCGGCGGCCCCGGAGCCGGGTAGACCTGACGGCCGCCGGCGGCCCCGGAGCCGGGTAGACCTGACGGCCGCCGGCGGCCCCGGAGCCGGGTAGACCTGACGGCCGCCGGCGGCCCCGGAGCCGGGTAGACCTGACGGCCGCCGCCGGCCCCGGAGCCGGGTAGACCTGACGGCCGCCGCCGGCCCCGGAGCCGGGTAGACCTGACGGCCGCCGGCGGCCCCGGAGCCGGGTAGACCTGACGGCCGCCGCCGGCCCCGGAGCCGGGTAGACCTGACGGCCGCCGCCGGCCCCGGAGCCGGGTAGACCTGACGGCCGCCGGCGGCCCCGGAGCCGGGTAGACCTGACGGCCGCCGCCGGCCCCGGAGCCGGGTAGACCTGACGGCCGCCGCCGGCCCCGGAGCCGGGTAGACCTGACGGCCGCCGGCGGCCCCGGAGCCGGGTAGACCTGACGGCCGCCGGCGGCCCCGGAGCCGGGTAGACCTGACGGCCCCTCCGTGCTCCGGGTCCGGCTGGACCGGGCTGCCGCCGTCTCCCGTCCGGGGGGTGTGTGGGGAGGTGGGGAACCGGGGGGGTGATTCGAGATTTAAGCGGGTCTGATACAAGGGCCACCCTGTCCCCGTCTTCCTGCCCGCGGTGGGCGATGGGGAGTGGGGGCATGCGTGCGTGTGCGTGCGTGTGGGCGTAATTCCCCCACCCCCCGCCCGTTTCTGGGATTTAAAGGGCTTTTAATGCAGGAGAGCGAGCACTGCGTCACACAAGAGTTATTGTCCGTATCGGTTTCCGTAGGGAAAAAGAAATCAATCAAATTCTGGTAAAATTAATTTTCTTTTAGCACGGCTAGGTGGACGATACCCCCGGAAAAATAAAACGGGGCCGATTGGAGAATCTCGATAACGCTCGACCTGCTTTGTTAAGACGCGTGTACAAATACTCCTCAATCCCCTGCGCACCAAGAACTGACCCCGGGTAAATTAAGGTCAAGGTCAAGTGACTAGCGATTCGGTGACCGACGTTTCTATCCCTCGCTTAGGACCGAGGTATTCGACGACGATGAATGAATTCCTTCGTGCGGAAATGAAGGAAATGAATCGACGTTAAAAATTAAGGAAGACTTAATTTATCGAACCAATGAAATAAACCATTGGGTTCATTGAAGAGATCCCAAAACATAAACATGGCTATGGACACATCAATAACGAAGGATCGGATTTCTTTACCAAATCTGCATTCCTCTCTTTCGGGCACGCCAAGAGGTGACGGACGGGAAAGGGAGAGAGAGGGAAGGTGGGGCCGATGAGTACCTGTTAGTAATTACTGTTAATTCTTTAATAAAGACGGCTGTAATAGATAAATTTGGCAAGAGTACGTGCAAGAGTTAGTTGTAAATTAAATGAAAATGTGAAGGGTCGCTTATCACCTTTTGAATTAACAATTTGCGCCCGAGGTACCAATCGATGATTACATACATACGTACGTACGTACCTACGTACGTACCTACATACACACATAAATAAAAGTTAAAAAAAAAAAAAAGAATAAACGCGGGGGGACGGGGGACGGCACCCCAACACCGGGCGGGGGAGGCCAGGTCTACCCCCGGGCGCCGGAGACTGCCGCCGCCTGCGGCGTGGGAGGCCAGGTCTACCCCCGCGGCGGGGGAGGCCAGGTCTACCCCCGAGCGGGGGAGGCCAGGTCTACCCCCCGCGGCGGGGGAGGCCAGGTCTACCCCCGGGCGCCGGAGACTGCCGCCGCCTGCGGCGGGAGAGGCCAGGTCTACCCCCCGCGGCGGGGGAGGCCAGGTCTACCCCCGGGCGCCGGAGACTGCCGCCGCCTGCGCCGGGGAGGCCAGGCCTACCCCCGCGGCGGGGGAGGCCAGGTCTACCCCCGTGCGCCGGAGACTGCCGCCGCCTGCACCGGGGGAGGCCAGGTCTACCCCGGGGCGGGGAGGCCAGGTCTACCCCCCGCGGCGGGGGAGGCCAGGTCTACCCCAACACCGGGGGAGGCCAGGTCTACCCCCGGGCACCGGAGACTGCCGCCGCCTGCGGCGTGGGAGGCCAGGTCTACCCCCGCGGCGGGGGAGGCCAGGTCTACCCCCGAGCGGGGGAGGCCAGGTCTACCCCCCGCGGCGGGGGAGGCCAGGTCTACCCCCGGGCGCCGGAGACTGCCGCCGCCTGCGGCGGGAGAGGCCAGGTCTACCCCCCGCGGCGGGGGAGGCCAGGTCTACCCCCGGGCGCCGGAGACTGCCGCCGCCTGCGCCGGGGAGGCCAGGCCTACCCCCGCGGCGGGGGAGGCCAGGTCTACCCCCGTGCGCCGGAGACTGCCGCCGCCTGCACCGGGGGAGGCCAGGTCTACCCCGGGGCGGGGAGGCCAGGTCTACCCCCCGCGGCGGGGGAGGCCAGGTCTACCCCAACACCGGGGGAGGCCAGGTCTACCCCCGGGCGCCGGAGACTGCCGCCGCCTGCACCGGGGGAGGCCAGGTCTACCCCCGCCGCGGGGGAGGCCAGGTCTACCCCCGGGGCGGGGAGGCCAGGTCTACCGCCGCGGCGGGGGAGGCCAGGTCTACCCCGGGCCGGGGAGGCCAGGTCTACCCCCGGGCGCCGGAGACTGCCGCCGCCTGCACCGGGGGAGGCCAGGTCTACCCCGGGGCGGGGAGGCCAGGTCTACCCCCCGCGGCGGGGGAGGCCAGGTCTACCCCCCGCGGCGGGGGAGGCCAGGTCTACCCCAACACCGGGGGAGGCCAGGTCTACCCCAACACCGGGGGAGGCCAGGTCTACCCCCGTGCGCCGGAGACTGCCGCCGCCTGCGGCGTGGGAGGCCAGGTCTACCCCCGCGGCGGGGGAGGCCAGGTCTACCCCCGAGCGGGGGAGGCCAGGTCTACCCCAACACCGGGGGAGGCCAGGTCTACCCCCGGGCGCCGGAGACTGCCGCCGCCTGCACCGGGGGAGGCCAGGTCTACCCCCGCCGCGGGGGAGGCCAGGTCTACCCCCGGGGCGGGGAGGCCAGGTCTACCGCCGCGGCGGGGGAGGCCAGGTCTACCCCGGGCCGGGGAGGCCAGGTCTACCCCCGGGCGCCGGAGACTGCCGCCGCCTGCACCGGGGGAGGCCAGGTCTACCCCGGGGCGGGGAGGCCAGGTCTACCCCCCGCGGCGGGGGAGGCCAGGTCTACCCCCCGCGGCGG
>NW_027441509.1:87500-92500 GCF_964195595.1 Calonectris borealis | reverse complement strand
CGGCCACCGGTACCGGTCTTTGCCCTGCGCCCCGGGGAACCGCTTACCCCGGGGGAGGAGAAGGCCGAAGAAGACTAAGAGGCACCGCGCCTCACCCGTGCCATCCCCGGGTAACGGGGGCCGGGAAAAGCCGCTCAAGGCTCGACGCCCGCGGCCACTTGCCTTCGGCTGCCGGCCGCAGGGACCGGCCGCCCTTTTCTTCCCGCTTGCGCGGGCTCCAGCTTAGGGCTGGAGAAGTTTGGAAGGGCGAGGCGCCGCCACCTCGCCCGTACGAGTGCAGACCTTCCCAGCGAGCCCTCCTGCTACCAGGACTCGCGCCAGCAAAAAAGAGGACGAGGCGCCGCCGCCCCGCCTGCACCATCACCGGGCCCTCGGGGGCCGGGGCAAGCCGCGGCCGACTCGAGACCCCCCGGCTGTCTGCATTCGGCTGCCGGTGTTTCTGCCCGCTTCGCGGGCTCCAGCTTAAGGCCGGAGAAAAAGGACAAGGCGCCGCCACCTTGCCCGTCTCCATCACACGGCCCTCGGCAGCCGGCGGCAGCCCTGGTGGGCTGGGCACTCGCGGGCACCTCTGCCCCGGAACGGTGCCAGCACCCGCCTTTGCCATCATCGGGCCCCCCGGGGCCGAGGGAGGCTCGGCTCCCCCGGCCTTCCAGCGTTCGAGTGCCGGCGACCGCCACCGGCCGCCGGTCTTTGCCCTGCCCCGCGGGGAACCGCTTCTCCCGGGGGAAACGAGGACGAGGCGCCGCCGCCTCGCCTGCACGCCGCAGTCCCGTCACCGGGCCCGCCTGACACCACCAGCTGCCCGCGGAGGGCTCGCACCGGTGAAAACGGGACGCCGCCGCCCCGCCTGCGCCGTCAGTTGGGCCCTCGGGGGGCCGGGGGGGGGAAGCCGCGGCAGGCTCGGCACCCCCCGGCCGTCTGCGTTCGGCTGGCCGGGAGCCGGCCGCCGCTCTCTCCGCCCGCTTCGCGGGCTCCAGCTTAAGGCTGGCACAAAGGGACGAGGTGCCGCCAACCTCGGTCGTCCCACCAACCGGGCCCTCTGGAGCCGGGAGTAAGCCGCGGCAGGCTCGACGCCCCCCGGCCGTCTGCCTCCGGCAGTGACCTTCACCATCACTGGGCCCCGGCTGGGTGCGTTCGAGTCTTTGCCCTGCCCTGCGGGATCCGGCCTTATGCCTCGTGCCGGTCGGCAACGGCCGCCGGAGCCGGCCGCCGGCTCCGGCTCTCCGCAGCTCCCGACCCCTCGGACACGCTGGGCTGGCTTGTCGGGCAAGCGCTGGGAGATGGCCGGACCGAAGAGACTGGAAGCTGGGCCGGACCACCGAGGGAACCGCCACGACGGCCGCCGAGCACCCCACTTTGCTGGCAGAACCGCGGGCCTTGCAGCCGCTGACGAGCGCTGCTCTGGAGACGAGTCACGGCTCGCTCCTATAGTACGGACCGGCACGTCCCCGCCGCCGGCAAGCTCCAAGAGCGGCGCCTCTGCGCACCGGGGAGGCGCGCCAACCACGCCGACTTTTACGATGACGTAACTGGAGGCAGCGAAAAACAGCGACCCCTTCGGCAGCTCCGACGAAGCAGCGGGGACAACACGTCTACCCCTCGGCCCCGGCAAGGCGACCAAGTCCCGCCGGAGCCGGGTAGACTTGGCCGCCCTTATCGCCGGACGCTACGCAACCAACAACCCGCGGTCGCCGGGTACCGCAGGCGGCCCCACGGGCTCCGAAAAGGGGTAGACCTGACGGCCGCCGCCGAGCCCGGAGCCGGGTAGACCTGACGGCCGCCGCCGGCCCCGGAGCCGGGTAGACCTGACGGCCGCCGCCGGCCCCGGAGCCGGGTAGACCTGACGGCCGCCGCCGGCCCCGGAGCCGGGTAGACCTGACGGCCGCCGGCGGCCCCGGAGCCGGGTAGAGCTGACGGCCGCCGGCGGCCCCGGAGCCGGGTAGACCTGACGGCCGCCGGCGGCCCCGGAGCCGGGTAGACCTGACGGCCGCCGCCGGCCCCGGAGCCGGGTAGACCTGACGGCCGCCGGCGGCCCCGGAGCCGGGTAGACCTGACGGCCGCCGCCGGCCCCGGAGCCGGGTAGACCTGACGGCCGCCGCCGGCCCCGGAGCCGGGTAGACCTGACGGCCGCCGCCGGCCCCGGAGCCGGGTAGACCTGACGGCCGCCGCCGGCCCCGGAGCCGGGTAGACCTGACGGCCGCCGCCGGCCCCGGAGCCGGGTAGACCTGACGGCCGCCGGCGGCCCCGGAGCCGGGTAGACCTGACGGCCGCCGCCGGCCCCGGAGCCGGGTAGACCTGACGGCCGCCGCCGGCCCCGGAGCCGGGTAGACCTGACGGCCGCCGCCGGCCCCGGAGCCGGGTAGACCTGACGGCCGCCGGCGGCCCCGGAGCCGGGTAGACCTGACGGCCGCCGGCGGCCCCGGAGCCGGGTAGAGCTGACGGCCGCCGGCGGCCCCGGAGCCGGGTAGACCTGACGGCCGCCGCCGGCCCCGGAGCCGGGTAGACCTGACGGCCGCCGCCGGCCCCGGAGCCGGGTAGACCTGACGGCCGCCGCCGGCCCCGGAGCCGGGTAGACCTGACGGCCGCCGCCGGGCCCGGAGCCGGGTAGACCTGACGGCCGCCGCCGGCCCCGGAGCCGGGTAGACCTGACGGCCGCCGGCGGCCCCGGAGCCGGGTAGACCTGACGGCCGCCGCCGGCCCCGGAGCCGGGTAGACCTGACGGCCGCCGCCGGCCCCGGAGCCGGGTAGACCTGACGGCCGCCGGCGGCCCCGGAGCCGGGTAGACCTGACGGCCGCCGGCGGCCCCGGAGCCGGGTAGACCTGACGGCCGCCGGCGGCCCCGGAGCCGGGTAGACCTGACGGCCGCCGGCGGCCCCGGAGCCGGGTAGACCTGACGGCCGCCGCCGGCCCCGGAGCCGGGTAGACCTGACGGCCGCCGCCGGCCCCGGAGCCGGGTAGACCTGACGGCCGCCGGCGGCCCCGGAGCCGGGTAGACCTGACGGCCGCCGGCGGCCCCGGAGCCGGGTAGACCTGACGGCCGCCGCCGGCCCCGGAGCCGGGTAGACCTGACGGCCGCCGGCGGCCCCGGAGCCGGGTAGACCTGACGGCCGCCGCCGGCCCCGGAGCCGGGTAGACCTGACGGCCGCCGCCGGCCCCGGAGCCGGGTAGACCTGACGGCCGCCGCCGGCCCCGGAGCCGGGTAGACCTGACGGCCGCCGGCGGCCCCGGAGCCGGGTAGACCTGACGGCCCCTCCGTGCTCCGGGTCCGGCTGGACCGGGCTGCCGCCGTCTCCCGTCCGGGGGGTGTGTGGGGAGGTGGGGAACCGGGGGGGTGATTCGAGATTTAAGCGGGTCTGCTACAAGGGCCACCCTGTCCCCGTCTTCCTGCCCGCGGTGGGCGATGGGGAGTGGGGGCATGCGTGCGTGTGCGTGCGTGTGGGCGTAATTCCCCCACCCCCCGCCCGTTTCTGGGATTTAAAGGGCTTTTAATGCAGGAGAGCGAGCACTGCGTCACACAAGAGTTATTGTCCGTATCGGTTTCCGTAGGGAAAAAGAAATCAATCAAATTCTGGTAAAATTAATTTTCTTTTAGCACGGCTAGGTGGACGATACCCCCGGAAAAATAAAACGGGGCCGATTGGAGAATCTCGATAACGCTCGACCTGCTTTGTTAAGACGCGTGTACAAATACTCCTCAATCCCCTGCGCACCAAGAACTGACCCCGGGTAAATTAAGGTCAAGGTCAAGTGACTAGCGATTCGGTGACCGACGTTTCTATCCCTCGCTTAGGACCGAGGTATTCGACGACGATGAATGAATTCCTTCGTGCGGAAATGAAGGAAATGAATCGACGTTAAAAATTAAGGAAGACTTAATTTATCGAACCAATGAAATAAACCATTGGGTTCATTGAAGAGATCCCAAAACATAAACATGGCTATGGACACATCAATAACGAAGGATCGGATTTCTTTACCAAATCTGCATTCCTCTCTTTCGGGCACGCCAAGAGGTGACGGACGGGAAAGGGAGAGAGAGGGAAGGTGGGGCCGATGAGTACCTGTTAGTAATTACTGTTAATTCTTTAATAAAGACGGCTGTAATAGATAAATTTGGCAAGAGTACGTGCAAGAGTTAGTTGTAAATTAAATGAAAATGTGAAGGGTCGCTTATCACCTTTTGAATTAACAATTTGCGCCCGAGGTACCAATCGATGATTACATACATACGTACGTACGTACCTACGTACGTACCTACATACACACATAAATAAAAGTTAAAAAAAAAAAAAAGAATAAACGCGGGGGGACGGGGGACGGCACCCCAACACCGGGCGGGGGAGGCCAGGTCTACCCCCGGGCGCCGGAGACTGCCGCCGCCTGCGGCGTGGGAGGCCAGGTCTACCCCCGCGGCGGGGGAGGCCAGGTCTACCCCCGAGCGGGGGAGGCCAGGTCTACCCCCCGCGGCGGGGGAGGCCAGGTCTACCCCCGGGCGCCGGAGACTGCCGCCGCCTGCGGCGGGAGAGGCCAGGTCTACCCCCCGCGGCGGGGGAGGCCAGGTCTACCCCCGGGCGCCGGAGACTGCCGCCGCCTGCGCCGGGGAGGCCAGGCCTACCCCCGCGGCGGGGGAGGCCAGGTCTACCCCCGTGCGCCGGAGACTGCCGCCGCCTGCACCGGGGGAGGCCAGGTCTACCCCGGGGCGGGGAGGCCAGGTCTACCCCCCGCGGCGGGGGAGGCCAGGTCTACCCCAACACCGGGGGAGGCCAGGTCTACCCCCGGGCGCCGGAGACTGCCGCCGCCTGCGGCGTGGGAGGCCAGGTCTACCCCCGCGGCGGGGGAGGCCAGGTCTACCCCCGAGCGGGGGAGGCCAGGTCTACCCCCCGCGGCGGGGGAGGCCAGGTCTACCCCCGGGCGCCGGAGACTGCCGCCGCCTGCGGCGGGAGAGGCCAGGTCTACCCCCCGCGGCGGGGGAGGCCAGGTCTACCCCCGGGCGCCGGAGA
>NW_027441509.1:70000-75000 GCF_964195595.1 Calonectris borealis | reverse complement strand
AGAGGGCAGCGTCTGCGGAGAGCCGCAACGGCGGCCTGGTCACCGGCAGAGCCGGCCCGCCGTGAAGCGTCTCCGACGCGCCCTGGGTGCCACCTCGATCGGGAGAGGAAGCGCGGGCCCCACGGCCACGGTCCTGGGACAGCGACGGCCGCGCGCGCTCGCCGCCGCCCCGGGCGGGGCGGGCGGCGGAACGCGGGGCTCTGCGTGCGAGCGAGGGGGCAGCGTCTCCGGAGAGCCGCAACGGCGGCCTGGTCACCGGCAGAGCCGGCCCGCCGTGAAGCGTCTCCGACGCGCCCAGGAACACCTCTGCAGGCGCTGCCTGCGGGTCTGGGTCGACTGAAGGGGGGGAGCGGGAGGTGCCGCCGGCCACCCGCTCCACGCATCGATTCCCTTGAGCGAGGTCGACGGGACCGAGGGAAAGCCGCGGCAGGCTCGACTCCCCCGGTCTTCCAGCGTTCGAGTGCCGGCCACCGGTACCGGTCTTTGCCCTGCGCCCCGGGGAACCGCTTACCCCGGGGGAGGAGAAGGCCGAAGAAGACTAAGAGGCACCGCGCCTCACCCGTGCCATCCCCGGGTAACGGGGGCCGGGAAAAGCCGCTCAAGGCTCGACGCCCGCGGCCACTTGCCTTCGGCTGCCGGCCGCAGGGACCGGCCGCCCTTTTCTTCCCGCTTGCGCGGGCTCCAGCTTAGGGCTGGAGAAGTTTGGAAGGGCGAGGCGCCGCCACCTCGCCCGTACGAGTGCAGACCTTCCCAGCGAGCCCTCCTGCTACCAGGACTCGCGCCAGCAAAAAAGAGGACGAGGCGCCGCCGCCCCGCCTGCACCATCACCGGGCCCTCGGGGGCCGGGGCAAGCCGCGGCCGACTCGAGACCCCCCGGCTGTCTGCATTCGGCTGCCGGTGTTTCTGCCCGCTTCGCGGGCTCCAGCTTAAGGCCGGAGAAAAAGGACAAGGCGCCGCCACCTTGCCCGTCTCCATCACACGGCCCTCGGCAGCCGGCGGCAGCCCTGGTGGGCTGGGCACTCGCGGGCACCTCTGCCCCGGAACGGTGCCAGCACCCGCCTTTGCCATCATCGGGCCCCCCGGGGCCGAGGGAGGCTCGGCTCCCCCGGCCTTCCAGCGTTCGAGTGCCGGCGACCGCCACCGGCCGCCGGTCTTTGCCCTGCCCCGCGGGGAACCGCTTCTCCCGGGGGAAACGAGGACGAGGCGCCGCCGCCTCGCCTGCACGCCGCAGTCCCGTCACCGGGCCCGCCTGACACCACCAGCTGCCCGCGGAGGGCTCGCACCGGTGAAAACGGGACGCCGCCGCCCCGCCTGCGCCGTCAGTTGGGCCCTCGGGGGGCCGGGGGGGGGAAGCCGCGGCAGGCTCGGCACCCCCCGGCCGTCTGCGTTCGGCTGGCCGGGAGCCGGCCGCCGCTCTCTCCGCCCGCTTCGCGGGCTCCAGCTTAAGGCTGGCACAAAGGGACGAGGTGCCGCCAACCTCGGTCGTCCCACCAACCGGGCCCTCTGGAGCCGGGAGTAAGCCGCGGCAGGCTCGACGCCCCCCGGCCGTCTGCCTCCGGCAGTGACCTTCACCATCACTGGGCCCCGGCTGGGTGCGTTCGAGTCTTTGCCCTGCCCTGCGGGATCCGGCCTTATGCCTCGTGCCGGTCGGCAACGGCCGCCGGAGCCGGCCGCCGGCTCCGGCTCTCCGCAGCTCCCGACCCCTCGGACACGCTGGGCTGGCTTGTCGGGCAAGCGCTGGGAGATGGCCGGACCGAAGAGACTGGAAGCTGGGCCGGACCACCGAGGGAACCGCCACGACGGCCGCCGAGCACCCCACTTTGCTGGCAGAACCGCGGGCCTTGCAGCCGCTGACGAGCGCTGCTCTGGAGACGAGTCACGGCTCGCTCCTATAGTACGGACCGGCACGTCCCCGCCGCCGGCAAGCTCCAAGAGCGGCGCCTCTGCGCACCGGGGAGGCGCGCCAACCACGCCGACTTTTACGATGACGTAACTGGAGGCAGCGAAAAACAGCGACCCCTTCGGCAGCTCCGACGAAGCAGCGGGGACAACACGTCTACCCCTCGGCCCCGGCAAGGCGACCAAGTCCCGCCGGAGCCGGGTAGACTTGGCCGCCCTTATCGCCGGACGCTACGCAACCAACAACCCGCGGTCGCCGGGTACCGCAGGCGGCCCCACGGGCTCCGAAAAGGGGTAGACCTGACGGCCGCCGCCGAGCCCGGAGCCGGGTAGACCTGACGGCCGCCGCCGGCCCCGGAGCCGGGTAGACCTGACGGCCGCCGCCGGCCCCGGAGCCGGGTAGACCTGACGGCCGCCGCCGGCCCCGGAGCCGGGTAGACCTGACGGCCGCCGGCGGCCCCGGAGCCGGGTAGAGCTGACGGCCGCCGGCGGCCCCGGAGCCGGGTAGACCTGACGGCCGCCGGCGGCCCCGGAGCCGGGTAGACCTGACGGCCGCCGCCGGCCCCGGAGCCGGGTAGACCTGACGGCCGCCGGCGGCCCCGGAGCCGGGTAGACCTGACGGCCGCCGCCGGCCCCGGAGCCGGGTAGACCTGACGGCCGCCGCCGGCCCCGGAGCCGGGTAGACCTGACGGCCGCCGCCGGCCCCGGAGCCGGGTAGACCTGACGGCCGCCGCCGGCCCCGGAGCCGGGTAGACCTGACGGCCGCCGCCGGCCCCGGAGCCGGGTAGACCTGACGGCCGCCGGCGGCCCCGGAGCCGGGTAGACCTGACGGCCGCCGCCGGCCCCGGAGCCGGGTAGACCTGACGGCCGCCGCCGGCCCCGGAGCCGGGTAGACCTGACGGCCGCCGCCGGCCCCGGAGCCGGGTAGACCTGACGGCCGCCGGCGGCCCCGGAGCCGGGTAGACCTGACGGCCGCCGGCGGCCCCGGAGCCGGGTAGAGCTGACGGCCGCCGGCGGCCCCGGAGCCGGGTAGACCTGACGGCCGCCGCCGGCCCCGGAGCCGGGTAGACCTGACGGCCGCCGCCGGCCCCGGAGCCGGGTAGACCTGACGGCCGCCGCCGGCCCCGGAGCCGGGTAGACCTGACGGCCGCCGCCGGGCCCGGAGCCGGGTAGACCTGACGGCCGCCGCCGGCCCCGGAGCCGGGTAGACCTGACGGCCGCCGGCGGCCCCGGAGCCGGGTAGACCTGACGGCCGCCGCCGGCCCCGGAGCCGGGTAGACCTGACGGCCGCCGCCGGCCCCGGAGCCGGGTAGACCTGACGGCCGCCGGCGGCCCCGGAGCCGGGTAGACCTGACGGCCGCCGGCGGCCCCGGAGCCGGGTAGACCTGACGGCCGCCGGCGGCCCCGGAGCCGGGTAGACCTGACGGCCGCCGGCGGCCCCGGAGCCGGGTAGACCTGACGGCCGCCGCCGGCCCCGGAGCCGGGTAGACCTGACGGCCGCCGCCGGCCCCGGAGCCGGGTAGACCTGACGGCCGCCGGCGGCCCCGGAGCCGGGTAGACCTGACGGCCGCCGGCGGCCCCGGAGCCGGGTAGACCTGACGGCCGCCGCCGGCCCCGGAGCCGGGTAGACCTGACGGCCGCCGCCGGCCCCGGAGCCGGGTAGACCTGACGGCCGCCGCCGGCCCCGGAGCCGGGTAGACCTGACGGCCGCCGCCGGCCCCGGAGCCGGGTAGACCTGACGGCCGCCGCCGGCCCCGGAGCCGGGTAGACCTGACGGCCGCCGGCGGCCCCGGAGCCGGGTAGACCTGACGGCCCCTCCGTGCTCCGGGTCCGGCTGGACCGGGCTGCCGCCGTCTCCCGTCCGGGGGGTGTGTGGGGAGGTGGGGAACCGGGGGGGTGATTCGAGATTTAAGCGGGTCTGCTACAAGGGCCACCCTGTCCCCGTCTTCCTGCCCGCGGTGGGCGATGGGGAGTGGGGGCATGCGTGCGTGTGCGTGCGTGTGGGCGTAATTCCCCCACCCCCCGCCCGTTTCTGGGATTTAAAGGGCTTTTAATGCAGGAGAGCGAGCACTGCGTCACACAAGAGTTATTGTCCGTATCGGTTTCCGTAGGGAAAAAGAAATCAATCAAATTCTGGTAAAATTAATTTTCTTTTAGCACGGCTAGGTGGACGATACCCCCGGAAAAATAAAACGGGGCCGATTGGAGAATCTCGATAACGCTCGACCTGCTTTGTTAAGACGCGTGTACAAATACTCCTCAATCCCCTGCGCACCAAGAACTGACCCCGGGTAAATTAAGGTCAAGGTCAAGTGACTAGCGATTCGGTGACCGACGTTTCTATCCCTCGCTTAGGACCGAGGTATTCGACGACGATGAATGAATTCCTTCGTGCGGAAATGAAGGAAATGAATCGACGTTAAAAATTAAGGAAGACTTAATTTATCGAACCAATGAAATAAACCATTGGGTTCATTGAAGAGATCCCAAAACATAAACATGGCTATGGACACATCAATAACGAAGGATCGGATTTCTTTACCAAATCTGCATTCCTCTCTTTCGGGCACGCCAAGAGGTGACGGACGGGAAAGGGAGAGAGAGGGAAGGTGGGGCCGATGAGTACCTGTTAGTAATTACTGTTAATTCTTTAATAAAGACGGCTGTAATAGATAAATTTGGCAAGAGTACGTGCAAGAGTTAGTTGTAAATTAAATGAAAATGTGAAGGGTCGCTTATCACCTTTTGAATTAACAATTTGCGCCCGAGGTACCAATCGATGATTACATACATACGTACGTACGTACCTACGTACGTACCTACATACACACATAAATAAAAGTTAAAAAAAAAAAAAAGAATAAACGCGGGGGGACGGGGGACGGCACCCCAACACCGGGCGGGGGAGGCCAGGTCTACCCCCGGGCGCCGGAGACTGCCGCCGCCTGCGGCGTGGGAGGCCAGGTCTACCCCCGCGGCGGGGGAGGCCAGGTCTACCCCCGAGCGGGGGAGGCCAGGTCTACCCCCCGCGGCGGGGGAGGCCAGGTCTACCCCCGGGCGCCGGAGACTGCCGCCGCCTGCGGCGGGAGAGGCCAGGTCTA
>NW_027441509.1:52500-57500 GCF_964195595.1 Calonectris borealis | reverse complement strand
TCTGGCTCGGCCGCCCCGCCGCCCAGCGCTGCTCGCGGCCGGCACCCGCGGGTACCCGGACCGAGGCCGGCACCGGCGCCTCGCGTGCGATAGGACACCTGAGAGCTCGCGGGGCCACGCGGCCGTCACACAGCCCGGTTCGGTAAAGAAGCCCGAGGAACCCCTTCGCTCGGGGCAGCAGGACAACACCTCGCATGCGACGGGAAGCGAAGTGGAAAGGAGACCGCCCGGCCTGAACACCGGACACCGCCGTGGCTCCCTGTTACGGGGAGCACGGAAGAGCCGGCCCGCCGGGGGCCCTCTCCGACGCGACCCGAAAGGCCTCATCGATCAGGAAGGGAAAAGGGAGAGGAGAGACGGAAAGGAAGCACGGGCCCCACGGCCACGGTCCTGGGACAGCGACGGCCGCGCGCGCTCGCCGCCGCCCCGGGCGGGGCGGGCGGCAGAACGCGGGGCTCTGCGTGCGAGCGAGAGGGCAGCGTCTGCGGAGAGCCGCAACGGCGGCCTGGTCACCGGCAGAGCCGGCCCGCCGTGAAGCGTCTCCGACGCGCCCTGGGTGCCACCTCGATCGGGAGAGGAAGCGCGGGCCCCACGGCCACGGTCCTGGGACAGCGACGGCCGCGCGCGCTCGCCGCCGCCCCGGGCGGGGCGGGCGGCGGAACGCGGGGCTCTGCGTGCGAGCGAGGGGGCAGCGTCTCCGGAGAGCCGCAACGGCGGCCTGGTCACCGGCAGAGCCGGCCCGCCGTGAAGCGTCTCCGACGCGCCCAGGAACACCTCTGCAGGCGCTGCCTGCGGGTCTGGGTCGACTGAAGGGGGGGAGCGGGAGGTGCCGCCGGCCACCCGCTCCACGCATCGATTCCCTTGAGCGAGGTCGACGGGACCGAGGGAAAGCCGCGGCAGGCTCGACTCCCCCGGTCTTCCAGCGTTCGAGTGCCGGCCACCGGTACCGGTCTTTGCCCTGCGCCCCGGGGAACCGCTTACCCCGGGGGAGGAGAAGGCCGAAGAAGACTAAGAGGCACCGCGCCTCACCCGTGCCATCCCCGGGTAACGGGGGCCGGGAAAAGCCGCTCAAGGCTCGACGCCCGCGGCCACTTGCCTTCGGCTGCCGGCCGCAGGGACCGGCCGCCCTTTTCTTCCCGCTTGCGCGGGCTCCAGCTTAGGGCTGGAGAAGTTTGGAAGGGCGAGGCGCCGCCACCTCGCCCGTACGAGTGCAGACCTTCCCAGCGAGCCCTCCTGCTACCAGGACTCGCGCCAGCAAAAAAGAGGACGAGGCGCCGCCGCCCCGCCTGCACCATCACCGGGCCCTCGGGGGCCGGGGCAAGCCGCGGCCGACTCGAGACCCCCCGGCTGTCTGCATTCGGCTGCCGGTGTTTCTGCCCGCTTCGCGGGCTCCAGCTTAAGGCCGGAGAAAAAGGACAAGGCGCCGCCACCTTGCCCGTCTCCATCACACGGCCCTCGGCAGCCGGCGGCAGCCCTGGTGGGCTGGGCACTCGCGGGCACCTCTGCCCCGGAACGGTGCCAGCACCCGCCTTTGCCATCATCGGGCCCCCCGGGGCCGAGGGAGGCTCGGCTCCCCCGGCCTTCCAGCGTTCGAGTGCCGGCGACCGCCACCGGCCGCCGGTCTTTGCCCTGCCCCGCGGGGAACCGCTTCTCCCGGGGGAAACGAGGACGAGGCGCCGCCGCCTCGCCTGCACGCCGCAGTCCCGTCACCGGGCCCGCCTGACACCACCAGCTGCCCGCGGAGGGCTCGCACCGGTGAAAACGGGACGCCGCCGCCCCGCCTGCGCCGTCAGTTGGGCCCTCGGGGGGCCGGGGGGGGGAAGCCGCGGCAGGCTCGGCACCCCCCGGCCGTCTGCGTTCGGCTGGCCGGGAGCCGGCCGCCGCTCTCTCCGCCCGCTTCGCGGGCTCCAGCTTAAGGCTGGCACAAAGGGACGAGGTGCCGCCAACCTCGGTCGTCCCACCAACCGGGCCCTCTGGAGCCGGGAGTAAGCCGCGGCAGGCTCGACGCCCCCCGGCCGTCTGCCTCCGGCAGTGACCTTCACCATCACTGGGCCCCGGCTGGGTGCGTTCGAGTCTTTGCCCTGCCCTGCGGGATCCGGCCTTATGCCTCGTGCCGGTCGGCAACGGCCGCCGGAGCCGGCCGCCGGCTCCGGCTCTCCGCAGCTCCCGACCCCTCGGACACGCTGGGCTGGCTTGTCGGGCAAGCGCTGGGAGATGGCCGGACCGAAGAGACTGGAAGCTGGGCCGGACCACCGAGGGAACCGCCACGACGGCCGCCGAGCACCCCACTTTGCTGGCAGAACCGCGGGCCTTGCAGCCGCTGACGAGCGCTGCTCTGGAGACGAGTCACGGCTCGCTCCTATAGTACGGACCGGCACGTCCCCGCCGCCGGCAAGCTCCAAGAGCGGCGCCTCTGCGCACCGGGGAGGCGCGCCAACCACGCCGACTTTTACGATGACGTAACTGGAGGCAGCGAAAAACAGCGACCCCTTCGGCAGCTCCGACGAAGCAGCGGGGACAACACGTCTACCCCTCGGCCCCGGCAAGGCGACCAAGTCCCGCCGGAGCCGGGTAGACTTGGCCGCCCTTATCGCCGGACGCTACGCAACCAACAACCCGCGGTCGCCGGGTACCGCAGGCGGCCCCACGGGCTCCGAAAAGGGGTAGACCTGACGGCCGCCGCCGAGCCCGGAGCCGGGTAGACCTGACGGCCGCCGCCGGCCCCGGAGCCGGGTAGACCTGAGGGCCGCCGCCGGCCCCGGAGCCGGGTAGACCTGACGGCCGCCGCCGGCCCCGGAGCCGGGTAGACCTGACGGCCGCCGCCGGCCCCGGAGCCGGGTAGACCTGACGGCCGCCGGCGGCCCCGGAGCCGGGTAGAGCTGACGGCCGCCGGCGGCCCCGGAGCCGGGTAGACCTGACGGCCGCCGGCGGCCCCGGAGCCGGGTAGACCTGACGGCCGCCGCCGGCCCCGGAGCCGGGTAGACCTGACGGCCGCCGGCGGCCCCGGAGCCGGGTAGACCTGACGGCCGCCGCCGGCCCCGGAGCCGGGTAGACCTGACGGCCGCCGCCGGCCCCGGAGCCGGGTAGACCTGACGGCCGCCGCCGGCCCCGGAGCCGGGTAGACCTGACGGCCGCCGCCGGCCCCGGAGCCGGGTAGACCTGACGGCCGCCGCCGGCCCCGGAGCCGGGTAGACCTGACGGCCGCCGGCGGCCCCGGAGCCGGGTAGACCTGACGGCCGCCGCCGGCCCCGGAGCCGGGTAGACCTGACGGCCGCCGCCGGCCCCGGAGCCGGGTAGACCTGACGGCCGCCGGCGGCCCCGGAGCCGGGTAGAGCTGACGGCCGCCGGCGGCCCCGGAGCCGGGTAGACCTGACGGCCGCCGGCGGCCCCGGAGCCGGGTAGACCTGACGGCCGCCGGCGGCCCCGGAGCCGGGTAGACCTGACGGCCGCCGCCGGCCCCGGAGCCGGGTAGACCTGACGGCCGCCGCCGGCCCCGGAGCCGGGTAGACCTGACGGCCGCCGGCGGCCCCGGAGCCGGGTAGACCTGACGGCCGCCGCCGGGCCCGGAGCCGGGTAGACCTGACGGCCGCCGCCGGCCCCGGAGCCGGGTAGACCTGACGGCCGCCGGCGGCCCCGGAGCCGGGTAGACCTGACGGCCGCCGCCGGCCCCGGAGCCGGGTAGACCTGACGGCCGCCGCCGGCCCCTGAGCCGGGTAGACCTGACGGCCGCCGGCGGCCCCGGAGCCGGGTAGACCTGACGGCCGCCGGCGGCCCCGGAGCCGGGTAGACCTGACGGCCGCCGGCGGCCCCGGAGCCGGGTAGACCTGACGGCCGCCGGCGGCCCCGCAGCCGGGTAGACCTGACGGCCGCCGCCGGCCCCGGAGCCGGGTAGACCTGACGGCCGCCGCCGGCCCCGGAGCCGGGTAGACCTGACGGCCGCCGGCGGCCCCGGAGCCGGGTAGACCTGACGGCCGCCGCCGGCCCCGGAGCCGGGTAGACCTGACGGCCGCCGCCGGCCCCGGAGCCGGGTAGACCTGACGGCCGCCGCCGGCCCCGGAGCCGGGTAGACCTGACGGCCGCCGCCGGCCCCGGAGCCGGGTAGACCTGACGGCCGCCGCCGGCCCCGGAGCCGGGTAGACCTGACGGCCGCCGCCGGCCCCGGAGCCGGGTAGACCTGACGGCCGCCGGCGGCCCCGGAGCCGGGTAGACCTGACGGCCCCTCCGTGCTCCGGGTCCGGCTGGACCGGGCTGCCGCCGTCTCCCGTCCGGGGGGTGTGTGGGGAGGTGGGGAACCGGGGGGGTGATTCGAGATTTAAGCGGGTCTGCTACAAGGGCCACCCTGTCCCCGTCTTCCTGCCCGCGGTGGGCGATGGGGAGTGGGGGCATGCGTGCGTGTGCGTGCGTGTGGGCGTAATTCCCCCACCCCCCGCCCGTTTCTGGGATTTAAAGGGCTTTTAATGCAGGAGAGCGAGCACTGCGTCACACAAGAGTTATTGTCCGTATCGGTTTCCGTAGGGAAAAAGAAATCAATCAAATTCTGGTAAAATTAATTTTCTTTTAGCACGGCTAGGTGGACGATACCCCCGGAAAAATAAAACGGGGCCGATTGGAGAATCTCGATAACGCTCGACCTGCTTTGTTAAGACGCGTGTACAAATACTCCTCAATCCCCTGCGCACCAAGAACTGACCCCGGGTAAATTAAGGTCAAGGTCAAGTGACTAGCGATTCGGTGACCGACGTTTCTATCCCTCGCTTAGGACCGAGGTATTCGACGACGATGAATGAATTCCTTCGTGCGGAAATGAAGGAAATGAATCGACGTTAAAAATTAAGGAAGACTTAATTTATCGAACCAATGAAATAAACCATTGGGTTCATTGAAGAGATCCCAAAACATAAACATGGCTATGGACACATCAATAACGAAGGATCGGATTTCTTTACCAAATCTGCATTCCTCTCTTTCGGGCACGCCAAGAGGTGACGGACGGGAAAGGG
>NW_027441509.1:42500-45000 GCF_964195595.1 Calonectris borealis | reverse complement strand
CGCAAGTGCGTTCGAAGTGTCGATGATCAATGTGTCCTGCAATTCACATTAATTCTCGCAGCTAGCTGCGTTCTTCATCGACGCACGAGCCGAGTGATCCACCGCTAAGAGTTGTCTGCCTTTCGGCACCGCCCCGCGCGCGCGGGGGGGCCGGGACCGCTCGCCAGCAGCGGCCCCTCTCGGAGGACGGCCCACCGCCCGCCCGCCCGCCGGCCCGCCCCCCCCGCCCGCGCGGAGGGGGCCGCGGCGCGGCGCCACGGGCCGCGGCGGAGAGGCCTCGCCTCGCCTGACCGTACGAGCACACCCAGCGGAAGGGAAAAAGGGAACGGGAAAAAACCCCGAACGGCAAGGGCGGGGAGCCCGCGCTCCCGACTCGACCCACAGCGGGCAGACGCCCCTCGCGCGTTTCGGAGGCGGCCCAGGCGCCCGGGCTCGGCCCGGCCTCCGCACGGAGGCGGCGACGCGCCCGGCCGCGCCGCCCACCCGCCTCGCTCGGGACAACGGATGCTGCTGCCGGGCGGCAGCAGCGGGGCGCCCCGCCGGACCCCCGCGCGCGCGCGCCTCCGCCCACAACCTGCGCCGCGCTACGACAGCCGGCTCCCCTTCCCGCGGCTCGCCCCGCCGGCGCCTCCGCGGCTCCGCCGCCGGCCGCGCCGGAGGCGGCGACCGCCGGAGCCCGAGCCGGCGACGCGGCACGCCGCCCGCGGCCCGCCGGACGGCGCCCGCCGCCGCGCCGGCGCGGCCGCCCGCCCGGAACCGCCGCCGCCGCCGCCCCCCGCCTCGGCCCCCTTCCGCGGGCACGCGCCAGGCGACGAGGCGGACGGCGCTAAGGCGGGGGCGGCGCCCGCTCTCCCCGTTTCCACGCGGAGACCGGGAGTGGGACGCCCCCGCCCGCGCGCCCGCCCGCCCGGCGCGGCCGGGAAGGGCGGCGGGGAAGCGACGGGCGGGGCCCGGGCCGGGACAGCCGCGGCCGGCGGCGGGCGCCCTCCGGCCGGCCGACACGCCGAGCGGCGCCGCCGCCGCTCGGCCGGGGTGCCGCCCTCGCCGGCGGCCGGCGGCGCGGGACCGCCGAGCGCTCGCCGGGGGGCGAGGGGGAGGGAGCGGAGCGCAGCGCGCCGCAGCGCTGCGACGGGGCGGGGCGCGGCGGCCCGGCGGCCGCCGGGCGAGCCCCCGCCGCGGGGGCTCGCCGCCCCCTCGGCGGAGAGCCCGCGCTCCCGCCGAGGGGGGTCCACCCGTTTCGAGGCAGGCGGGCCGGCCGCGGCCGACCGCGCCGCGGTCTCCTCCGCCGAGACCGGACCGCGGAGAGGGGGGGGCAGCGGGACCCCTCCCCGGCACGGCTGCCCGCGCGACGGGCACGGGCGGCGCCCAGCCAGGGGCTCTGCGGGAGCGACTCCCGCCCCTGGAGGCGCCACCGCCCGGCCGCCCCGCGGGTCGCATCGAGCCGCCCGCGTCTTTAAACCGCCGCCCGGCTCCGCGGCCTTCGACCCCCGGCGCTCGCCGAGGGAGGGCCGCCGAGGCGCGGACGCTAGGTACCTGGCCCTGGGGTGAGGGAAACGACCTGCAGGCCCCGCGGGGGTGCCTCCCCCGCTGCCGCCCTCGGGGGAGCGTCCGCCCGCGGGGGCGCGCCCGACGTCCGCCGCCACCGCCTCGTCCTCCTGCCCGGGGCCCGGGGTTTCCCTCAGTAGCCCGGCGCTGCGCCCGGGAGGAGAGCCGTGGCTCGGGCCGCCCGCCGGCGCGGGACGCGACCCGGCAAGGGCCTCGCCCGCCCAAGGCGGCGTCGGCGGCGGAGCCCCCCGCCCCGAGCTCCCCCCCCCGCACCGCGGGGGTGGGGGAGGGGAGAGGCGGGGGGGCGCCGCCGAAGGCGCCGCCCGGCGCCGCGCGCCACGCCCGGAACGCCCGGAGGCCTCGCCCTGCGCGGCCGGCCGGCCGGGCGGGCCGCTCCGCAGCGGCCCGCCCCGGTGCGGGGAGGGTCGGGGGAGCCGCCCCCCCCGACCCCGAAGGCCCTCTTGCTCTCTCGCACGCTCGCGCCTGCCGCCCCGTCGTCGCCGCTCGCCGCTCCCTCCCGGCTGCCCGCGCGGGCTCGGCCGGCGGGGGCTCGTCGCACCCCGCGCCGGCAGCCCCCGCTTCTCGCGCGCTGCCGCCCGCGCTCCGAGACCGGGGGGGGCGCCCTCTTCGCCCCGGGGGCCGCGTCCCCCGCCCCTCCCCGGCGGCGGCAGCGGGCCGCCGTCGGGTCAGGCGGGGCGGGGGACGGGGGCCGGTCCCCGGAGGCGGACGCCGGCCGGTGGCGGGCGCCAGCGGAGGCGACAAGCGGGGGAAGCGGCGGGGACGCGGCGGTCCCCGCCGACCGGGCGACGCGCGCGCGCGCGTCGGAGAGAAGCGGCCGAGGCGGCGGCGGCGCGGGCGGGCCGTCGGCCGGCGAGCGAGAGGAGAGCGCCTCCGGGAGGGGCCGTGCCGGGACCCCTCCCTCCCGCACGCACGCGGCTCGCGCAGGAGCCAGGCT
>NW_027441509.1:32500-37500 GCF_964195595.1 Calonectris borealis | reverse complement strand
CGACGCCCCCCGGCCGTCTGCCTCCGGCAGTGACCTTCACCATCACTGGGCCCCGGCTGGGTGCGTTCGAGTCTTTGCCCTGCCCTGCGGGATCCGGCCTTATGCCTCGTGCCGGTCGGCAACGGCCGCCGGAGCCGGCCGCCGGCTCCGGCTCTCCGCAGCTCCCGACCCCTCGGACACGCTGGGCTGGCTTGTCGGGCAAGCGCTGGGAGATGGCCGGACCGAAGAGACTGGAAGCTGGGCCGGACCACCGAGGGAACCGCCACGACGGCCGCCGAGCACCCCACTTTGCTGGCAGAACCGCGGGCCTTGCAGCCGCTGACGAGCGCTGCTCTGGAGACGAGTCACGGCTCGCTCCTATAGTACGGACCGGCACGTCCCCGCCGCCGGCAAGCTCCAAGAGCGGCGCCTCTGCGCACCGGGGAGGCGCGCCAACCACGCCGACTTTTACGATGACGTAACTGGAGGCAGCGAAAAACAGCGACCCCTTCGGCAGCTCCGACGAAGCAGCGGGGACAACACGTCTACCCCTCGGCCCCGGCAAGGCGACCAAGTCCCGCCGGAGCCGGGTAGACTTGGCCGCCCTTATCGCCGGACGCTACGCAACCAACAACCCGCGGTCGCCGGGTACCGCAGGCGGCCCCACGGGCTCCGAAAAGGGGTAGACCTGACGGCCGCCGCCGAGCCCGGAGCCGGGTAGACCTGACGGCCGCCGCCGGCCCCGGAGCCGGGTAGACCTGAGGGCCGCCGCCGGCCCCGGAGCCGGGTAGACCTGACGGCCGCCGCCGGCCCCGGAGCCGGGTAGACCTGACGGCCGCCGGCGGCCCCGGAGCCGGGTAGAGCTGACGGCCGCCGGCGGCCCCGGAGCCGGGTAGACCTGACGGCCGCCGGCGGCCCCGGAGCCGGGTAGACCTGACGGCCGCCGCCGGCCCCGGAGCCGGGTAGACCTGACGGCCGCCGGCGGCCCCGGAGCCGGGTAGACCTGACGGCCGCCGCCGGCCCCGGAGCCGGGTAGACCTGACGGCCGCCGCCGGCCCCGGAGCCGGGTAGACCTGACGGCCGCCGCCGGCCCCGGAGCCGGGTAGACCTGACGGCCGCCGCCGGCCCCGGAGCCGGGTAGACCTGACGGCCGCCGCCGGCCCCGGAGCCGGGTAGACCTGACGGCCGCCGGCGGCCCCGGAGCCGGGTAGACCTGACGGCCGCCGCCGGCCCCGGAGCCGGGTAGACCTGACGGCCGCCGCCGGCCCCGGAGCCGGGTAGACCTGACGGCCGCCGGCGGCCCCGGAGCCGGGTAGAGCTGACGGCCGCCGGCGGCCCCGGAGCCGGGTAGACCTGACGGCCGCCGGCGGCCCCGGAGCCGGGTAGACCTGACGGCCGCCGCCGGCCCCGGAGCCGGGTAGACCTGACGGCCGCCGGCGGCCCCGGAGCCGGGTAGACCTGACGGCCGCCGCCGGCCCCGGAGCCGGGTAGACCTGACGGCCGCCGGCGGCCCCGGAGCCGGGTAGACCTGACGGCCGCCGCCGGGCCCGGAGCCGGGTAGACCTGACGGCCGCCGCCGGCCCCGGAGCCGGGTAGACCTGACGGCCGCCGGCGGCCCCGGAGCCGGGTAGACCTGACGGCCGCCGCCGGCCCCGGAGCCGGGTAGACCTGACGGCCGCCGCCGGCCCCTGAGCCGGGTAGACCTGACGGCCGCCGGCGGCCCCGGAGCCGGGTAGACCTGACGGCCGCCGGCGGCCCCGGAGCCGGGTAGACCTGACGGCCGCCGGCGGCCCCGGAGCCGGGTAGACCTGACGGCCGCCGGCGGCCCCGCAGCCGGGTAGACCTGACGGCCGCCGCCGGCCCCGGAGCCGGGTAGACCTGACGGCCGCCGCCGGCCCCGGAGCCGGGTAGACCTGACGGCCGCCGGCGGCCCCGGAGCCGGGTAGACCTGACGGCCGCCGCCGGCCCCGGAGCCGGGTAGACCTGACGGCCGCCGCCGGCCCCGGAGCCGGGTAGACCTGACGGCCGCCGCCGGCCCCGGAGCCGGGTAGACCTGACGGCCGCCGCCGGCCCCGGAGCCGGGTAGACCTGACGGCCGCCGCCGGCCCCGGAGCCGGGTAGACCTGACGGCCGCCGCCGGCCCCGGAGCCGGGTAGACCTGACGGCCGCCGGCGGCCCCGGAGCCGGGTAGACCTGACGGCCCCTCCGTGCTCCGGGTCCGGCTGGACCGGGCTGCCGCCGTCTCCCGTCCGGGGGGTGTGTGGGGAGGTGGGGAACCGGGGGGGTGATTCGAGATTTAAGCGGGTCTGCTACAAGGGCCACCCTGTCCCCGTCTTCCTGCCCGCGGTGGGCGATGGGGAGTGGGGGCATGCGTGCGTGTGCGTGCGTGTGGGCGTAATTCCCCCACCCCCCGCCCGTTTCTGGGATTTAAAGGGCTTTTAATGCAGGAGAGCGAGCACTGCGTCACACAAGAGTTATTGTCCGTATCGGTTTCCGTAGGGAAAAAGAAATCAATCAAATTCTGGTAAAATTAATTTTCTTTTAGCACGGCTAGGTGGACGATACCCCCGGAAAAATAAAACGGGGCCGATTGGAGAATCTCGATAACGCTCGACCTGCTTTGTTAAGACGCGTGTACAAATACTCCTCAATCCCCTGCGCACCAAGAACTGACCCCGGGTAAATTAAGGTCAAGGTCAAGTGACTAGCGATTCGGTGACCGACGTTTCTATCCCTCGCTTAGGACCGAGGTATTCGACGACGATGAATGAATTCCTTCGTGCGGAAATGAAGGAAATGAATCGACGTTAAAAATTAAGGAAGACTTAATTTATCGAACCAATGAAATAAACCATTGGGTTCATTGAAGAGATCCCAAAACATAAACATGGCTATGGACACATCAATAACGAAGGATCGGATTTCTTTACCAAATCTGCATTCCTCTCTTTCGGGCACGCCAAGAGGTGACGGACGGGAAAGGGAGAGAGAGGGAAGGTGGGGCCGATGAGTACCTGTTAGTAATTACTGTTAATTCTTTAATAAAGACGGCTGTAATAGATAAATTTGGCAAGAGTACGTGCAAGAGTTAGTTGTAAATTAAATGAAAATGTGAAGGGTCGCTTATCACCTTTTGAATTAACAATTTGCGCCCGAGGTACCAATCGATGATTACATACATACGTACGTACGTACCTACGTACGTACCTACATACACACATAAATAAAAGTTAAAAAAAAAAAAAAGAATAAACGCGGGGGGACGGGGGACGGCACCCCAACACCGGGCGGGGGAGGCCAGGTCTACCCCCGGGCGCCGGAGACTGCCGCCGCCTGCGGCGTGGGAGGCCAGGTCTACCCCCGCGGCGGGGGAGGCCAGGTCTACCCCCGAGCGGGGGAGGCCAGGTCTACCCCCCGCGGCGGGGGAGGCCAGGTCTACCCCCGGGCGCCGGAGACTGCCGCCGCCTGCGGCGGGAGAGGCCAGGTCTACCCCCCGCGGCGGGGGAGGCCAGGTCTACCCCCGGGCGCCGGAGACTGCCGCCGCCTGCGCCGGGGAGGCCAGGCCTACCCCCGCGGCGGGGGAGGCCAGGTCTACCCCCGTGCGCCGGAGACTGCCGCCGCCTGCACCGGGGGAGGCCAGGTCTACCCCGGGGCGGGGAGGCCAGGTCTACCCCCCGCGGCGGGGGAGGCCAGGTCTACCCCAACACCGGGGGAGGCCAGGTCTACCCCCGGGCGCCGGAGACTGCCGCCGCCTGCGGCGTGGGAGGCCAGGTCTACCCCCGCGGCGGGGGAGGCCAGGTCTACCCCCGAGCGGGGGAGGCCAGGTCTACCCCCCGCGGCGGGGGAGGCCAGGTCTACCCCCGGGCGCCGGAGACTGCCGCCGCCTGCGGCGGGAGAGGCCAGGTCTACCCCCCGCGGCGGGGGAGGCCAGGTCTACCCCCGGGCGCCGGAGACTGCCGCCGCCTGCGCCGGGGAGGCCAGGCCTACCCCCGCGGCGGGGGAGGCCAGGTCTACCCCCGTGCGCCGGAGACTGCCGCCGCCTGCACCGGGGGAGGCCAGGTCTACCCCGGGGCGGGGAGGCCAGGTCTACCCCCCGCGGCGGGGGAGGCCAGGTCTACCCCAACACCGGGGGAGGCCAGGTCTACCCCCGGGCGCCGGAGACTGCCGCCGCCTGCACCGGGGGAGGCCAGGTCTACCCCCGCCGCGGGGGAGGCCAGGTCTACCCCCGGGGCGGGGAGGCCAGGTCTACCGCCGCGGCGGGGGAGGCCAGGTCTACCCCGGGCCGGGGAGGCCAGGTCTACCCCCGGGCGCCGGAGACTGCCGCCGCCTGCACCGGGGGAGGCCAGGTCTACCCCGGGGCGGGGAGGCCAGGTCTACCCCCCGCGGCGGGGGAGGCCAGGTCTACCCCCCGCGGCGGGGGAGGCCAGGTCTACCCCAACACCGGGGGAGGCCAGGTCTACCCCAACACCGGGGGAGGCCAGGTCTACCCCCGGGCGCCGGAGACTGCCGCCGCCTGCGGCGTGGGAGGCCAGGTCTACCCCCGCGGCGGGGGAGGCCAGGTCTACCCCCGAGCGGGGGAGGCCAGGTCTACCCCAACACCGGGGGAGGCCAGGTCTACCCCCGGGCGCCGGAGACTGCCGCCGCCTGCACCGGGGGAGGCCAGGTCTACCCCCGCCGCGGGGGAGGCCAGGTCTACCCCCGGGGCGGGGAGGCCAGGTCTACCGCCGCGGCGGGGGAGGCCAGGTCTACCCCGGGCCGGGGAGGCCAGGTCTACCCCCGGGCGCCGGAGACTGCCGCCGCCTGCACCGGGGGAGGCCAGGTCTACCCCGGGGCGGGGAGGCCAGGTCTACCCCCCGCGGCGGGGGAGGCCAGGTCTACCCCCCGCGGCGGGGGAGGCCAGGTCTACCCCAACACCGGGGGAGGCCAGGTCTACCCCAACACCGGGGGAGGCCAGGTCTACCCCCGGGCGCCGGAGACTGCCGCCGCCTGCGGCGTGGGAGGCCAGGTCTACCCCCGCGGCG